>NC_032022.1:12319501-12381148 GCF_001865875.1 Lupinus angustifolius | reverse complement strand
TATTACAATTAAAACAACTATACAAAGTAATCATTTAAAGCAATAAAGAGAGAGATGGAAAGAAAAATCCTGCAACAAGATTTTTATCCTGGTTCGTTTGCGTGTCCACTTGCAAACTACATCCAGGCCTCCCGGCTGATCTGGGAGATTTTTATTCACTATAATTGAAATAATGTTTTACAAGCAATTCTTCCAATTACAACACTTAGACTCTTACTTGAAACTAAAGAACCTTATCTCTTGGTTTGACTCCCTTCCTACCGCCCAAGAAAACCTTTCTTGGGGTGTAGCCCCAGCCAAGAACCTATTCTTTTTATTAAGAACTCTAAGCAAATGAAGATACAACACAATCTCGTTGGTGGTAAGACACCTTGAGATTCCCAAAGTTACAACACTGTTTACAACAAAAACATTGAGTAATCTAAAGCAATTACAATGCTCAAATTTAACAATTAAGACCTTACTCTACAACTCTAACACAAGTCTCATATCACATGATAATGCATTAGTTAAAAACATATTTTACAGAATACAAATCTTCACAAAAACATCAATGAATGCATGAACATGTGAGATTAAATGATGAGAAATTAAACATGAAATGCCTCTCAATCCTAAAGCATAGAATTATCTTTTTTCTAATCTCACAAATGCAATGTCATATAGATGCAGCAAGTAACACGAAATATGCTCTAACTCTCTTAAAATCTAACATGCAAGTTGTGGCTTAAGTTCTGAAAACACAGTTTATAAAGAATAACTTCTGTAGCCCAGTTAATCGATTAAAACCTTGGTTAATCGATTAACGTGTTACAAAATTGCAACTGCTTCTGTTTTTCCAAGTTTTCTGTTTCAACAGCTTTTCAAAAACTTATGTTAATCGATTAAAACATACCTTAATCGATTAACTTCATATTTGCAAGTGTAATTTCAAATTGCACTCAAATACGTTATGCACTTAATTTATACATGTTCAACACTAAGTTTATGCCTAGGATGCACATATTACATGTATTTATGTGATGCATGAACATACTATAAATGACATATCTCAAAACTAAAAAATTGACTTAAAGTTTTATGCATATGAGACATGTATTGAGTTTACCTAAGCCTTAGACTCAACCTAAACTAATCACTAGTCTAAGTCTAATACCAATCTTGACACTTAGGAATGTTGATTTGTTGATGATCTTCAAGCTCTTATAAACACAAGTTGTCCTCATCAGAACCAAAACATATATGTGAGAAAGCTTTCTAAAGTGCTCCTCTTGACATGCGCACTTTCATAATCATCATCCAAATCCTAATCCAAATCCTAATCCTAATCCTAATCCTAATCCAAATCCTCATACTAATCCTAATCTTAATCCTAATCCCAATGCTAATACTAATTCTAATCCTAATCCTAATCCTAATCTTAATCCTAATCCTAATCCTCATCCTCATCTTCATCTTCATCCACACCCTAATCCTAAACCTAACCCTAATCCTAATTTGAGACCGAATCCTAACCATAATCCTAATCCACATCCTAATCCAAATCCAAATCCAAATCCAAATCCAAATCCTCATCCTAATACTTATACAAATTCTGATACTATTCCTAATCTTAATCCTAATCCTAATCCTAATGCTAATACTATTCCTAATCCTAATCATAATCCTCAACATAGTCCGAATCCTAATAATAATCATAATCCAACTCCAAATCCTAATTTTACTCTTGATCCTAATCTAAGTACTTATCCTCATGATCATGATCATCATCCTCATCCTCATCCTCATCCTCCTCCTCATCCTCATCCTCATCCTCATCCTCCTCCTCATCCTCATCCTCATCCTCATCCTCCTCCTCATCCTCATCCTCATCCTCATCCTCCTCCTCATCCTCATCCTCATCCTCATCCTCCTCCTCATCCTCATCCTCATCCTCATCCTCCTCCTCATCCTCATCCTCATCCTCATCCTCCTCCTCATCCTCATCCTCATCCTCATCCTCCTCCTCATCCTCATCCTCATCCTCATCCTCCTCCTCATCCTCATCCTCATCCTCATCCTCCTCCTCATCCTCATCCTCATCCTCATCCTCCTCCTCATCCTCATCCTCATCCTCATCCTCCTCCTCATCCTCATCCTCATCCTCATCCTCCTCCTCATCCTCATCCTCATCCTCATCCTCCTCCTCATCCTCATCCTCATCCTCATCCTCCTCCTCATCCTCATCCTCATCCTCATCCTCCTCCTCATCCTCATCCTCATCCTCATCCTCCTCCTCATCCTCATCCTCATCCTCATCCTCCTCCTCATCCTCATCCTCATCCTCATCCTCCTCCTCATCCTCATCCTCATCCTCATCCTCCTCCTCATCCTCATCCTCATCCTCATCCTCCTCCTCATCCTCATCCTCATCCTCATCCTCCTCCTCATCCTCATCCTCATCCTCATCCTCCTCCTCATCCTCATCCTCATCCTCATCCTCCTCCTCATCCTCATCCTCATCCTCATCCTCCTCCTCATCCTCATCCTCATCCTCATCCTCCTCCTCATCCTCATCCTCATCCTCATCCTCCTCCTCATCCTCATCCTCATCCTCATCCTCCTCCTCATCCTCATCCTCATCCTCATCCTAATCCTAATCCTAATCCTAATCCTAATCCTATTCGTGATCCATTTCCTAATCCTAAAACTAATCCTAATACTCATCCTCATCTTCATCCTAATCCAAATCCTAATCCTCATCCTAATCCGAATCCTAATACTGATCCTAATTTGAGTTCTAATCCTAACCCGAATCCTAATCTTCATCCGAATCCAAATCCTAATCCTAATCCAAATCCGAATACTGATCCTAATATGAGTTTTAATCCGAACCCTAATCCTAATCTTCATCCGAATCCAAATCCTAATCCAAATCCTGATCCTAATCCAAATGCTAATCCTAATCTTAATCCTAATCCTAATGCTAATACTATTTCTAATCCCAATCCTAAACTTAATCCAAACATAATCCTCACCCAAATCTTAATCCTCACCCAAATCCTAATCTTAATCCTAATCCTATCCCTAATCCTAAAGCTAATCCTTTTCCTAATCCTAATCGTAGTCCTAATCCTAAGCCTAAGCCTAATCCTAATCCGAATCGTAATCCTAATCTTAATCCTATTCCTAATCCTCATCCTCTTCCTAATTATAATCCTAATCCTAACCCTTATCATAATCCTAATCCTAATACTCATCCAAATCCTAATCCTAATGTTCATCCTAATCCAAATCCTAATACCGATCCTAATCTTAGTTCTAATCCAGATCCAAATCCTCATTCTCATCCTCATCCTAATCCAAACCACAATCCTAATCGTAATCGTTATCCTAATGCTAATACTACCAAATCCTAATCCTAATTCTAATACTCATATTCATTCTAATCCTAATCCTAATCCTAGACATATTCCTATTCCTCATCCTAATCCTTATCCTAATCCTAATCCTAATACTAATCCTTATTCTCATCCTTATCCTAATCCAAATCCAAATCCAAATCCAAATCCAAATCCAAATCCTCATCGTCATCCTAATCCTAATAGTAATCTTGATCCTAATCCTAATACTAATCCTAATCCTAATCTAAATTATAATCCTCATCCTCATCCTCATCCTATTCTGAATCCTAACCTAGTCTGATTTCTGTTCTGAATCCTAATCCTAACCTAGTCTGATTTCTATTCTGAATCCTAATCCTAATTCTAATCCTAACCCTCTTCCTAATCCTAAACCTAATACTCATCCTCATCCTCATGCTAATCCTAATCCAAATTCTAATACCAATCTAAATTTGAGTTTTAATCCTAACCCTAATCATATCCTCATCCTCATCCTCATCTAAATCCAAATCCAAATCCAAATCCAAATCCAAATCCTCATCCTCATCTGATAAGTGCCAAACATACCTAAATTTCATACACTTTTATGGCACTTATCTTAAGCATAATTGAGAAAAACCAACTTAAAAATAGTACTTTTTGGATTAAATATCACAATATTGTATATTTGTGTTCGTATTTGTCTTTAAAGTGTTTTGTAGGATTAAAAAGAAAAAGAAAAGAGAATAAAGACTTATGGTCCAAGAAGAAAAAAAAGTCAAACTCAAGGTGCTCAAGCAGGCAGCTTAGCATAGACCAAGCTATGCTGAGCTAACCTGGACACCAGGCTGGCACGGTCAGACCTAACCTGGCTCAGTCAAACCAACATGGTACAGACCAAGTTGCTCAAGCAGGCAGCTTAGTGGACCTGCTTCACTGCTTAGCCTAGCACCAGACAAAGCCTGATACGATCAGAACACAAGCTTGGCACACGCCCAAGTTGCTCAAGTAGGAAGCTCAACGGTGCCACATGTGTGCTCAGCGGTGAACCAGACAACTGACCAGGTCAGCAAGCACCAAGCCATGTCTCAGTCAGCACGGTCAAAGCTGCTCAAGCAGCAGCTTACAAGTGCCACAATTGTGCTTAGTGATGTGCACCTACAATTAACTTAGTCATCAAGAAACCATGAAGTCATGCATGACCGCACTTCAAGTAGCCCACCATAGGCTTTTCAGGAGTAGCTCACCATAGCTGGTCCCATAGCTCACAACTAGCCTTGGTTAGTCAAGCTTAAGGAGGTGACCAAGCTACTTGACCAAGTGACCAAACCCATACTGAAGGGTTTGGTCAGTTGCTGAGCGGTGCAAACAAGCAGCTCAACGGTGGCAGGGAACTCTATAAATAGGAAGGCATTTCCTTCATTCAAAGGCACTTAACTTAAACTTCTTCCACTACTTAAAAAGCCAAGAATTCTTCCCTGAAGTAGAAACACAATTCTCTTTTCTTATTTGTTAGTTCATAGAAGTTCTTTTTAAGTAAGTTTTATAGTTTTTAGTTTATAATTCAAGAGGAGAAAGGAGAAGGCAAATGAGATGCAAAACCCCATTTTGTAATCTCATTTGGAACTTAAAGCATCCAATCCTTGGATGGATGGCTCATGCTCCTAACAATTTCATTTAAAAGTTGATTATGTATTTCTTCTTCTTCTTTTATTCTAAATTTGAATTTTAATCATTCAAGTTGGTGCTTTGGTTAATTTTATTTGTTTGAGAAGTTCTTAATGCTCTTTTTAGATTGATCACCTAAAACCTCATTTCAAGTCAAAAAAATTACTTTTCTCAAACACTTCACAAATAAACTAAGAAGTAATTGTACTACTTAGTTTATTTGCCAAGTTAAGCATGCTTTTCTTAAGATCTTATATTCATTACTACTTCAATATTAGAGTAGCCAAGGTTAGGGTGTGACAACCTAGTCTGTTTGTGGACGAAATATTGTTTAGTAGTGAATATAAGTGATCATCATTATACCATTTTAGGACATACACTAAAAGGAGGATTTCAGACCTTGGTGTTTGGAGTTAATCAAAGTAAAACATAAGAACTTGTCTAAGTAGTTCAAATACATAAGAAGTTGAGAACTATTTTCATCATTCAAAATGAACTTGTGTGCTCAAGAATTTGTTAATAGTTAGTTTATATTTCTTGTTACGTGTTTATGTGCATATCAAATCAAACCAAAATATGTTCCATCATTATTTGTGCATTGACATATTCATATGATTCATTCTATTAGGAAATTCCTTGTGGTTGAACAAAACCCTATACTATACTACAATTGAATCTTGAAAGAGGTGTAAATTTTAAAATAGTAAAGTGTTATCAATAAATTTATTTGTTGAAACACCTTTTAATATACAAAAGTGATGAAACTGACTTACTAACTTTTATTTATTGTTATTTACAATTCGCAATTTAGTTATTCTTTAATACCAACCTTCCTTAATGAAGAAGTTTGTTTTGTTAATAAAAGGAACCTGAAAGGGGGTAAATAAATACAAGCCACTTAACTTTATTATTCTTTTGTTCTTTATTTTAGTTATTTTTTTCTAACAACTAGCTATTCATCACTTATGTACATTCAAATACCATTAAACCGGTGTTGGAATTTATTCCACAAAATGGAGATGGTAATCAAAGGTACTTAATAATTATGTAGGGGATTGCTTCAGTACCATTGTACCGGCGTTAGAATTTATTCTAACAAATGCGAGATGGGGCAAAGACGGAATAAATTATTCACATGATTATTAGAAGTAATTTATAACTGGAATATTCTTGAAAACATTATGCCGACATTGGAATTTATTTCAACAAAGCCGAGATGACGAACAAACAATAAAACCGAGTTCACTTAACCAAATAAAAGAAAACACCAACGAAGAGAAATTTTCACTCTCAACAAATTGGCGTTGTTGCCGGGGACAATTTGTTGAAGGGGAACACCTCATCCTAATCCAAATCCTAATCCTAATCGTAATCATAAACTTAATCTTAATCCTAATATTAGTCCTACTCATAATCCTAATCCTAATCTTAATCGTAATCCTAATCCTAATCCTAATACTCATCCTCATCCTCACCCAAATCCTAATCCTAATCCTAATCCTAATCCTAATCCTAATGTTAATACTATTCCTTATCCTAATCTTAATCGAAATCCTAATCCTAATCCGTCTACTCATTCTTATCCTGATTCTAACCCAAATCCTAATCCTAATCCTAATCTTAATCTTAATCCTAATCCAAATCATAATCTTAATCTTAATCGAAATCTGAATACTATTCCTAATTCTAATCCTAATCCTTATCCTGATCTTAATCTTAATACTCTTCCTCATCCTCATCCTAAACCTAATCCAAATCCTCATCGACATCTTAATACTGATCCCAATCTGAGTTCTAATCCTATCCATAATCCTATGCTCATCCTAATCGTAATCGTAATCCTAATCCTAATCCTAATCCTAATCCTAATCCTAAACCTAAACTAAATCCTAATGCTAATGCTAATCCTAATCCTAGTCCTAATCCAAATCCTATTCCAATTCCTATTCTGAATCATAATACTAATTCTAATCCTAATCCTCATCCTAATCCTCATCCTCATCCTCATCTTGATTCTCATCCTAATCCAAATCCTAATATTGATCCTAATCAGAGTTCTAATCCTAACCGTAATCTTAATCTTCATGCGAATCCAAATCTGAATCCAAATCCTCGTCCTAATCCTCACCCAAATCATAATCTTAATACTAATCCTAACCCTAATATGAATCCTAATCCTAATCCTAATCCTAATCTTAATCCTATTCCTAATCCTAATCGTAATCCTAATCCTAATCCTATATCTAATCCTAATCCTCATCCTTATCATAATCCTAATCCAACTCCTAATCCTCATCTTATTCCTATTCCTATTCTGAATCGTAATCCTAATCCTTATCCTAATCCTAATACTCATTCTAATCCTCAGCCTCATCCTCATCCAATCCTAATCCTCATCCTAATCCAAATCCTAGTAGTGATACTAATCTTAGTTCTATTCCTAACCCTAATCCTATCCTCATCCTAATCCAAATCCAAATCCTCGTCCTAATTCTTATCCAAATTCTAATACTAATCCTAGTCTTAATCCTAATACTAATACTAATACTATTCCCAATCCTAATCTTAATCTTAACCCTAATCCTAATCTTAATCTTAAGTCTAATCCAAATACTCATACGCATCCTAATCCTAATCGTAATCATAATCCTATTCCTATTCCGAATCCGTATTCTAATCCTAATCATAATGGTAATCATAATCCTAATCCTAATCCTAATCCTAAAATAATCCTAATCCTAATCATAATCCTAATCCTAATCCTAATCCTAATCTACATACTCATGCTCATCCTCATCCTAATCCTGATCCTAATACAAATCCTAATCCAAATCCTAATCATAATCCTAGTCATATTCCTATTCTGAATCCTAAACCTAATTCTAATCCTAACCCTCATCGTAATCCTAGTTTTAGTACTCACCCTCATCCTCATCCTCATACTCATCCTAATCTTAATCCTCATCCTAATCCAAGTCCTAATACCGATCCTAATCTGAGTTCTAAGCCTAATCCTAATCCTCATGCTAATCCAAATCATAATCCTAATCCTAATCCTAATCCTATTCCTAATCCAAATCCGGATCCTAATCCTAATCCTAATCCTAATACTAATCCTAATCCTAATCCTAATCATAATCCTAATCCTTCTCCTAATCCTAATCCTGATCCTTATCTTAATCCTAATCCTAATCCTCATCCTAATCCTCATTCTCATCCTAATCCTAAACATATTCCCAATACCAATTCTAAACATATTCCTAATACTGATCCTCATCCTCATCCTTATCCTAATCCTGATTCTCATGCTCATCTTCATCCTCATCCTAATCCTAATCTGCATCCTAATCCAAATCCTAATACTAATCCTAATCCTAGTTCTAATCCTAACCCTAATCCTAATCCTAATCCTAATCCTAATCATAATCGTAATCTTAATCCTAATCCTAATGTTAATACTATTCCTTATCCTAATCTTAATCGAAATCCTAATCCTAATCCGTCTACTCATTCTTATCCTGATTCTAACCCAAATCCTAATCCTAATCCTAATCTTAATCTTAATCCTAATCCAAATCATAATCTTAATCTTAATCGAAATCCTAATCCAAATCATCCTCATCCTCATCCTAAACCTAATCCAAATCCTCATCGACATCTTAATACTGATCCCAATCTGAGTTCTAATCCTATCCATAATCCTATGCTCATCCTAATCGTAATCGTTATCCTAATCCTAATTCTAATCCTAATCCTAATCCTAATCCTAATCCTAATCCTAATCCTAATCCTAATCCTCATCATAATGTTAATCCAAATTGTAGTCGTAATCCTAATCCTCATCGTAATCCAAATCCAAATTCAAATCCTCATCCTCATCCTCATCCTAATCCAACTCCTGATACAAATCCTAATCCTAATGCTAATAGTATTCCTAATCCTAATCCTAATCTTAATTTTATTCCTAATCGTCATCCTCATCCTCACCCTAATACTAATCCTAAACCTAACCTTAATCCTAATCCTAATCCTAATCTTTATCCTAATCTTAATTCTAATACTATTCCTAATCCTTATCCTTATCTTAATCCTAATCCTAATCCCCATCCTCGTCATCACCCTAACCCTACACCTAATCCTAATCCTAATCTGAGTCCTAATCCTAATCCTCATCCTAATCCAAATCCAAATCCAAATCCAAATCCTCATCTTATTCCTAATCCAAATCCATACCAATCCTGATACAAATCGTAATCCTAATCCTAATAGTATTTCTATTACTATCCCTAATCCTAATCTTAATCCTATTCCTAATCCTAATCATAATCCTCATCTTCATCCTCACCCTAATCCTAATCCTAATCCTAATCCTAATCCTAATCCTAATCCTAATCCTAATCCTAATCCTAATCCTATTCCTAATCCTCATTCTAATCCAAATACAAATCCAATCCTCATCCAAATCCTAATCCAAATCCTGATACTGATGCTAATATTAATCATAATCCTAATGCTAATAGTTTTCCTATTCCTAATACTAATGCTATTATTAATCCTAATCTTAATCTTAATTTTAATCGTAATCGTAATCCTAATCTTATTCCTAATCCTAATCTATATCTTGATCATCATTATCATCATCATCCTTATCCTCATCCTCATCCTCGTCCTCATCCTCATCCTTATCTAAATCTAAATCCTAAACGTAATGTTAATCATAATCCTAATGGTAATACTATTCGTAATCGTAATCCTCTTCCTCATCCTAATCGAAATCAAAATCGAAATCGAAATCCTCATCCTAATCCTAATTCAAATCCTGATGCTAATCCTAATCTTAACCCTTATCCTAATGCTAATACTATTCCTAATGCTAATACTATTCCTAATCCTAATCCTAATATTAATCCTAATCCTAATCCTAATCATCGTCTTCATCGACATCCTCACCCTAATCCTAATCCTAATCCTAATCCTAATCCTAATCCTAATCCTAATCCTAATCCTAATCCTAATTCTTGCTGATCTGGTCAGGTTTGTCGTTCCAAGCTGAGCGGTCCAAGTGCTCTGCTAAGCTGTCTGCTTGAGGTAGTTGGTTTGTGCCAGGCTTGTGTTCTGATTGTGCCATGCTTGTGTCCTAACTGTGACAGGTTGGGTCTGTCCGTGCCAGACTAGTGTCCAGATCAGCTGGGTGTGGGTGTGGTGCAAGCTAAGCTGCTTAGTGAGCAGCTTCAAGTTGACTCCATATTTTCCACATAGGCCAAGTCTTGTTGAGTCATGCTTAAGCACATAGCTTGCCACATCAAGCTTAACATTGTCATTTGATGATCATTTTCGGCCTATTTTAAGCACTTTGTGTTTTATCCAATCCCCCCAACTTAAGACTTTGTTTGTCCTCAAACATAAGGTAAAGCTTATCTGAATTCAAGACTTGGCTAATTTACATGATTTCAAATTTGCTTAAGCATGATCAAAAAAATTGTTTTCATTACAAGATTTTTCATGATTTGTGAATTTTTAACACATAATGCTTCAGACATGAATTTTATGCTTTTGTTCATAAAAAATGTGCAACAATTTACTTAAGCATATACATTTCAATCAAAAAGTGTTTTTGCACACAAGTTCAAAATTGGAACTTCAAAGGGGTAAGTGTTTCACTCAATTTTTCAACCATTTGATTGTAGTAATTTGAACTTGTTCTTTGTCTCACCTATTCTCTTAAATCACATAATCAATTAGGGATCACTAGGGTCTTGTTTTCGGTTGTAATGAGGTTGGTTTGGACAATCATGGGTTTTCTAGGTAATTAAGTTAAGTTAAAGTCAAAACAGAGCATTTTTTGAAATTTTTTCTCCATGAAACATTTTACTCTACTTTTTCCAACCTCTTAGCTTTTGAACCTTGCCTTCTTTTTGGCTTTTCTTTATATTTCTCAATCTCTTTTTGTTTCTCACTTTCTTTAACAACTTTTTTGTTGTTTTTGTGAAGAGATTGAATTTTTTTTTCTATTTTTAGGAAGCCAAGTCCACCAATTTTCCCCCCAACTTAATTCTTTCAAACATCCTTTAAAATTTTAATACTCTCTTTAGAATATTTTTTTACAAATTTGGTTTCATGGGATATTTTGAATTTTTTTTACTTTGTATGGCTCAAAGGGGCTTATCAAAGGATAATACTAATTTTTGGTTAGAGTTTTGGCCATTTGGTTCAACTAAAGAAATGACATGCCTTGATCACTTCCTATCAATCTTATGCAATTAAGAGATTTAAAGACTCAAACAAGTTTAATTAGACAAATCAAATGGTGATTTAACTTTAATCCTCGCGTGTTTGGCTCACTCCCTCACTTGGCTAGGATTTACATTTCTCGATTTGAATTTTTTTTGCAAAGAACATGTTACACAATTTTAACTTTCATTTGCAAAAACATTTTAAGTTATGAGATTATGTGATTTTTTTCACAAAACGTTTAGCATATATCTCATTTTTCTCAATAAAAGCTTAAGTTAAGATATGCTTTGCATTTTTAAATCATGTAATCATGCCACAATTTTTTTCATTTAGCCATTTTGAATTCGGTTTTAGAAAAACAAAATTGAGTTTTTAAGGATAATCAAATTACTTTTTAAATGACTATACAATCTTATATATGCTATTAACTTTCTTTAAGAAAATTTTCATATGCATTAAACCATGTTCCCCCTATTTAAATGATAGCTTGTCCTCAAGCCAATGGAAAAATTGGGTTAAAGGAGATGTTTGATGCATATGAAATTTTTCTAAAGAATAACATAATATTTAAACACAAATTTAATTAAACAAAAACTTAACATAATATTAAGATATAGTAGCAACTTAGAATATAGTAGCAATAGTACTAAATATTCAAAATAAAATAAGGGTAATGAACTTGAAAGTGCATGTAAGGAAAAAGAGAAAACCAGAAAGAGCTTTCTCAATCTTCATCCTCCTCGTCACTTGGATGTTGTGATCATCCCTTGGGCCACTTAGTTTTGGCCACAAACTCCTCATAGGATCCTCATTTGAAAGTGGATCTCTTTCCAAAGATGCTATGTAAGCTCTTGTAGATCCCTTTGATCCCTCGATAATATGCTTTTCATTGTAGATTTTGCATGTGTTGCTCTTGTATGATGGCATCTATCTTGGAAGTCATTGCCCTCCCATGATTAGTTTGTTCTTGGCCCAAGTTGCCAAATTTTTTCTTAAGCTCGGCTCGAGCTTGTGAGATGCTTTTCTCCTTGCAGTAGGTGCTTACATATGATGCATTGATTTCTATCTTCAAAGTCGTGACCTCCTCATAAGGTCCAAGTACAAGTTGATACTTTCAAAGGTCGATGATCAATCAACGTAGAATCATTGAAATAACTCCCCTCATGATGCAATCATGAATAACATTTGAGATGACTGCAACAATATGAATGGAATCTTCATCATAAATAGAGCTAATGAGCTTTGCCTTGGGGATTGACCAATCAGAAACATGCGAGGAAGGCAATATGTTGGATAGCACAAAAATGGCCCAAATTTGTGCATTTGGGTCATGCAAAATATGAAGATTGGCCCACTTTGATTGAGCTCCAAGCCTTCCAAACACAAGCTTTTTTGAACATAGGCTTCATCATGTCCTTCACCTTCCCCTGAATATGCAGCATTTAGCTTTAGTGGAAAGGTGCACAAATCATGATCATCTCATGGTGATGGGTTCCATGGGTTGCCCATTTAATCATTTATCATCTATTTGTAATAATAGACATGGGGCCCATTCACCCATGTGTACCGGTTTATCCTTGCTTCACTTGAAACAATGGAGTTGGCATAGAATTGTTTCACCACATCCAAAGAAAACATCTTCTTGGGTTGAGCAAGCTTTTTCCAACCATACCTCTCTACTAGGAAAGTGAAGCCTCCAAACTCTTCTTCATCTAGGTTGATAATCTTCTCCAAATTTGTTGCACTTTGAGGGTTATTTCTTTGAATTTTTTCTTGGCATCCTTCGAAGCAAATTTTGTGCCCTTCTCTTCATTAGTGGCTTCATTTCATCTTCTTGATAAACTCCTACAAAATTTATAATTCCAACAAAATATTTTTTCCAAACCAAGGAGTTAGTCATAAAAATCAAGATTGGAATTTGTTTAGAGCATGCATTTTAGCTTTACAATTTTACTTCAAAATTTTGTCACTTTGAGAACATTTACATTCATGACCGAATTCCTTAAGGTCAAAGTAAAAGAAAAATTATGCCTCATTCAAAAGTGCACACGTTTTAAAAAAGGTAGTCAAGTTTGACTATTCCATGATATTTCCATTGTTGGTGATTTTTGAACAAGTTTCATGCCAATTTTCATCGATAGCATTCGGCCAACATGAGATTTCAAAGTGTTGATTTTTGAAACTTTTTGCAAAGAAATTCATGTCTTTTGAAATTTTACTAATGTTTTCAACATATCTCATTCCTTTTTGGTTGAACCATTTTAAAAATATTTAATTTTGACCAAAACAACCCCTCTTTCTATATAATCCATTTTTATCATATGAGACATATCACGACATATTTTTTTTAATCATGACAAAGCACATTTGAAATCAATAAGCATATACATCTCAACAAAATTGTGACTTTTTGAAACTTTTTGTGTTGGGTTTTCTAAAAAGATTATGTGTTTCTAAAAGGATTTCCCAATCAAGAAGCTTCAATAATTAGAGGAAGAATTACATATATACATAAAAAGAAAATAAAGAGGAAGAAGAACTTACATGATGAATGCAAAACATTGGAGAAGAACTTGATACAATATTTAGGAAATTTGAAAGCTTTTGAGTTTTGAAAAACTTTGAAAATGATTTGGTGCTTTCAAATCAGAACATTGAGGTGTTTAAATAGAGTGGGGAAATTTCTTGGTCAAAAGTTTCATTTATGAGGATAAGAGAGAATCCCGTTTTGGTGGGATTTTTGCCCCTAGGCACATGGCTCGTGTCAGGTTTGCGCCGAGTGCATGGTAACCCCCGCTGGGCGGTGGATCAGATTTTAATGTGTGACCGAGTTTGGTTGTACCATGACCATGACTTGACCTTGATTTGGGCCCTTTTTGATTTTTTACAAAATTTGATTTGGCCCAATAACCCATTTATATTTTCCCACATTTCTTTTGAAAAAGTTTTAGTTTACTTTCCTAAAACTGAAGGAATTATTATTCTCAAAGAAAAAGATTTATTTTTTTACTTAGATTATAAAAATTGTTCTTCTTTTTGTCATAATAAAAATAATGTAATAAATAGAAGAAAGAAAGAAAAAAAAATATGAAGCGGAAAACATAGTATATATATTCAAAATGTATTGGGTTGCCTCCCATCAAGCGCTCTTTTAACGTCATTAGCTTGACGTATGTTACCTATTAAACCAGATTTTTACGAACTTCTTTCTACTGCCCTGTTGAGCTTGTCTCACCCATCACATTACAGTTCTCTCTCGGATTAACTTCAGTATTAGCTAAAAATGTTGATTTCTGATTTTCAGCTAATTATTTGGCTAGTTGCCCAATTTGAATCTCCGTTGGTATTGATTGTTCCTCGGGTAGAATTGAGTTGGTGGTTTTTGAGGATTTTCTTGTCTCCAAGGATGATTTCTTTGAAACTGATTATTACCCCCTTGGGGGTAATTATTCTGAAAGTTCTTCCTTGGAGGATTGCTCACAAAATGGACGTCCTCATTTTGACAATGGCCCTCCTCATGATTATCAGCATAATGATTACAACTATAAATTTGCTTCTTTGAAGATTCTCGTATTTGTCGAGGTAAATCGTTAAACTTTTAGGTAACTTCATCAAGCTGTTGTTAAAGCAGTTTATGTTGAGCCAACATTGCATTTGTTGAGCTTAGTTCAAAGACTCCACCTCTCCTTGGTGGTGGTCCTCTTTGGTGCTGACTTTTCTGGTCATGCACTGCCATGGATTCAATTATATATATGATTTTCTGTGGTGGTTTGGTAAAGAGTTTTCTTCCAACCGTAGAATTAAGAATACACTTGTGTTGTTGTTGCAAACCATTGATAAAAGTATGGATTTGACTTTGCACATTAAATCCATGATTTAGGCACTTCCTGAGTGTAGATTTGAATCTATCTCAGGATTCGCAAAGACTTTCCCCAACAAGTTTAACAAAGCTCGATATTGTTGTTTTTAAATCCACAAACTTTCCTTGCAGAAAGTTTTTACCCATAAATTTCTCCTCCACCTGATTCTAGTCATTCTAAATGTGCGGAGGCAGATCTAGAAACCATTCGTTAGCTTTCCCGATTAGAGTTAACGGGAAAAGCCTCAGGAAAATGGTTTCCTCTTCTGTGTCAGAGACACTAGCAGTTCCAACCAACTCGTAGAATTTCGTGAGGTGGTTGTCTGGATCTTCATGTTCTAGCCCGACAAACGGATTGGCGTACATGAGCTGTACTAGTATGTACTTCATTTCTGGCGTCTTTTGGGTTCTAGATGGTTTCCCAATTCTAATTATGTTCCTTGGCATAAAACTAACAATCCTCTAGTATTTGGCTGGTTTTCTGCCCTTGATCCTTCACTGGTTTGCTGAATATTGGCTATTGATTCTAAATTCTTCCTTGTTTTCCTTTGGGCTTTCTTTTTCTTCCTTAAAGTTTTTTCGAGTTCTGGAACGAAATAAAATTGAACTTGTTTGTTCCTGGAATGCATGCAACAAAGGAAATTTTCGGTTTATTTTTCATAAAGAAGGTTAGTGGTTATGAATAAAAAATATTTATAATTTAAGAATTCAAATTAATTTGTAAAACAGTGAAAAATATTTTTGTACAAAGATTACTAATAATATAGCATAATAAATAATAAATTCTACTATTTAGCAATTCCCCAGCAGCGACGCCAATTTTGTTGAAAGTGTTTTTTCGCTAGCTTTTCTTTGAGGTAGAAAGTTTATGATTATTTTGTTTACTGACAGGTCGATTCTTTGCTCGCCATCTCGGCTTTGTTGGAATAAATTTCAATGCTGGTATAATGGTTTCAATAATGTTTCTTTAATAAAAAACATAGCTTTATTGAATTATTAACAATTTCATACCATCTCGGCTTTGTTGGAATAAATTCCAATGTCGGTATAATGGTATGAATTTAGAAATTTAGCACAAGTGATAATGAGTGATATTCATTTTTCGTTTTCCTTTTTTAACCGAACTACTTCCTTATGGAAGGTTGGTAAAGAACAAATAAATAAAGCAATAAAGTTAGAATTTAACTGTATCACTTCTTTCAAAGGGTTGATATAAAGAATAAAGAATAAAAAATAAATAAATGTTAGTTGTGGAAATGTAAATGACTGAAATTAAATGTTAGTTATGAAAAGTAAATGATAGAAAGTAAAAGTTAGTAGTTACACCACTCATTATAACTGTGTATTTTTATTTGTCACAAAGATACAACTTATGAATTAAATTACAATTTGATTCAAGGTTTCTTTCTTTGTCAACAAATAAAATTTATAAGATAACACTTTACTATTTTACATTTGCATCTATTTCAAGATTCAATTGTAGTATA
Source organism: Lupinus angustifolius (assembly GCF_001865875.1). Lineage (NCBI taxonomy): Eukaryota > Viridiplantae > Streptophyta > Magnoliopsida > Fabales > Fabaceae > Lupinus > Lupinus angustifolius. The sequence continues at coordinate 12,364,538 of NC_032022.1, read as the reverse complement.
GTATAGGGTTATGTCGAACCACAAGGAATTGTCTAATAGAATATTATTATAAACATGTTATATTACTAATAAAGTTTAGACATCTTTTTGATTTGGTTTTCTTTATAAAATATTAAAATGTAAACATAATCATAAAACAACTATTACAAGCAAATTCTTGAGGAGGAAATTGATTGGAAATATGGAATTATTTCTCTACTTGGTTTTTGAAAACATTACAAGTTATGTGTTATAGTTTCCGTTAATTCCACACATCATTTCTAAATCTTTCATCTAGTGTCCTAGAGTGATAAGATGATTTTCAAACCTTATGTAATGCACTAAATAATAGTTAAGTGCCACTCGTCGGAGTAGGTTGTCACACCCTACTTCAGGCTCCATTAACTTTATTTAGCCTTGAACATAAGTTGCTAAAAATAGATGCTTGATGTGGTACGTGAACTAAGGTGTAAGTTATACTTTTTATTTCATTTGTCAACACTTTAAGAAGAAGCATTTTGGATCTTTAAATCAAGTTTTAGGTGATCCAGTTAAAACTGCATTAAGAACTTCATAAAGAATCAAAATTTAACCAAAAAGTAATAACTGGAATGCATTAATTTCAAAAGATAATCCAAGTTAATTTGTAGGAGCATGAGCCATCTGTCCAAGGATGAGATGCTTTTTGGACCGAAATGAGATTACAAAATTATGTTTTTGCATCTCATTTCCATCTCCTTTCTCCTCTTGAATTAAGAAAAAAGACTACAAAATAAACTTACCTAAAATAGTTTGGAGTAGAAATTCTCCATGAAAATTACAAGAAGAAGAGAAGAATTCAGTTATGAGGAATGGAAGTGTATGTGAGAATGTGAAGTATGAATGAGAATTGAATGCATTTTTGCCTTTAAGGTGCCTCCTATTTATAAGAGTTTCTGCCAACCGCCAAGCTCCTCTCTTACACCACCGTTCTCACCAAACCCTTCAACATGGGTTTGGTCACTTGGCCAAGCAGCTTAGTCACCTACTTGGGGCTGACTCACCCAAGCTAGTTGTGAGCTACTGGCCCAGTTATGGAGAGCTACCTCTAAAAAATCTACGGAGGCTACTTGAAATGAGGTCATGCATGAGGTCATGGTTTCTTGGTGGCTAAGGCAACTTGACCAAGTTGTTGGGTGCACACCGCCAAGCTGCTTATTAGGCACCGCTAAGTTGCCTGCTTGAGCAGCTTTGACCGTGCTGATGGTGATTTGGCCTGGTGTTTGCTGATTTGGTCAGGTGTGTGGTTCCAAGCTCCGCGACCAGGTGCTCCGCTAAGCTGTCTGCTTCAGCAGGTTGGCTTGTTCCAGGCATGTATTCTGAACGTGCCATGCTTGTGTCCTAATCGTGCCAGGTTGCATCTGACCGTGCCAGACTGGTGTCCAGGTCAGCTGGGCGTGGGCTTGGTCCAAGCTAAACTGCTTAGTGAGTAGCTTCAAGTTGACTCCATATTTTCCACATAGGCCAAGTCTTGTGCAGACATGCTTAAGGACATAGCTAGCCACGTCAAGCTTAAGCATGTATTTGATGATCATTTTCGGCCTATTTCAAGCACTCTGTTTGTGTTTGATTAATTCTACTCTTTTCCACCAAAATCCTACAATATATATCAAAAGAAATACAAAGTATATATACACGATTGTGATAATTTATCCTAATCCTAATAATAATCGAAATCCTCACCTTCATTCTCATCCTCACCTTCATCTTCATCCTCACTCTCATTCTAATCTTATCCTAATCCTAATCCTAATTCTAATTCTAATCCTAATCCTAATCCTCACCCTAATCCTAATCCTAACCCTAATCCTAATGGTAATCCTAATCCTAATCCTAATCATAATCCTAATCCCAATCCTAATCCCAATCCTCCTCCTCGTCTTCATCCTAATCCTAATCCTAATCCTAATCCTAATCGTAGTCCTAATCCTAATCCCCATCCTCATCCAAATCCTAATCCTAATCCTAATCCTAATCCAAATCCAAATCCTAATCCAATACATAATCTTAATCCTATTCCTAATCCTATTCCTAATCCTAATCCTAATCTTAATCCTAATTTTAGGAATCCTATACATAATCCAATCCTATACCTAATCCTATACATAATCTAATCCTCACCCTCATCCTCATCCTCATCTTCATCCTCACCCAAATCCTGATACTAATCCAAATCCAAATCGTAATATGAATCCTAATCCAAATCTAAATCCTAATCCTAATCCTAATTCTAATTCTAATCCTCATCCTAATCCTCATCCTCATCCTCATCATCATCCTCATCCTCATCCTCATCCTCATCCTCATCCTCCTATTCATCCTCATCCTCATCCTCATCCTCATCCTCATCCTCATCCTCATCCTCCTCCTCATCCTCCTCCTCCTCCTCATCCTCCTCCTCATCCTCATCCTCATCCTCATCCTCATCCTCATCCTCATCTTAATACTAACCATAATCCTAATCCTAATCCTAATCCTAATCAAATCCAAATCCAAATCCTAATCCTAAACCTAATATTAATCCCCATCCTATTCCAAGTAAAAATCCAAATCCTCATCCTAATCCTATCCAAATCTTAATCCTGATACTAATAGTATTCATAATGCTCATCCTCATTCTCATCCTCATCCTCGTCCTCATCTTCATCCTCTCCCTAATCCAAATCCTAATCCAGATCCTAATCTGAATCCTCATCCTCATCGTCATCCTCATCCTCATCCTAATCCTAATCGTAATTCCAATGCCAATCCAAATCTTAAACCTAATCCTAATCATAATCCATTTTCTCATCCTCATCCTAATCCAAATCCTAATCCCGGTCCTAATCCTAATCATAATCCTTATCCTCATCCTAATCCTAGTCCTAATCATAATCCTCATCCCCATCCTCATCCTAATCCTAATACTTATACTCATCCTCATCCTCATTCTCATCCTCATCCTTATCCTCGTCCTGATCCTCATCCTCGTCCTCATCCTCATCCTCATCTTCCTAATCTAAATCCTCATCCTATTCCTAATCCTAATCCAAATCCTCATCCTCATACTTATACTCATGCTGATCCTCATCCTCATCAACATCCTCATACTGATACTCATTCTCATCGTTGTCCTCATCCTTATCCTCGTCCTCATCTTTGTCATCCTAATCCAAATCCTATTCTTCATCCTCATCATCATCCTCATCCTTATCCTCGTCCTCATCCTCATCGTCATCCTCGTCCTCGTGCTCATCCTCATCCTCGTCCTTGTCCTCATCCTCACGATCATCCTCATCCTCATCCTATCATCACCCTTATCGTCATCCTAAAACTCATCCACATCCTCAGCCTCATTCTCATCTTCATCCTCACCCTAATCCTAATCCTAATCCTAATCCATAATCCAAATCTGAATCCTAATCCTAATCTGAATCGTAATCCTAATCCTTATCCAAATCCAAATACTCATTCTAATCCTAGTCCATATCCAAATCCAAATCATAACCCTAATCATAATCCTAACCGGAATCATAATAATAATCACAATCCTAATCCCAGTCCTCATCCTCATCATATTTTTAATCCTAATCCTCATCCTTATCCTAATCCAAATCCAAATCTTAATCCAATATCTAATCGTAATCCTACTTGTAATCCTATTCTTAATGATAATCCTAATCTTAATACTAATCCTAATTCTAATCCTCACCCTCATCCTCATCCACATCCTCATCTTCATACTCAAGCAAATCCTAATACTAATCCAAATCCTAATCCTAGTCCTAATATGAATCCGAATCCAAATCCTTAACTTAATCGAAATCTAAATCCTAATCCTAATCTTAATCCTAATCCCAATCCTAATCCGAATTCTAATCCTAATTCTAATCCTAATCCTCATCCTAATCCTCATCCTCATCCTCATCCTAATCCTAATCCTAATCCTAAACCTAATCCTAATCCTAATCCTCGTAATCATCCTCACCCTCATCCTCATCATAATCCTTATCTTCATCCTTACCCGAATTCTAATCCTAATCTGAATCTTAATCATAACCCTCCACCCAATCGAAATCGAAATCCTAATCCCAACCCTAATCCTAAACCAAATCATAAATAAATCCTAATCTAAATCCTAAACCAAATCCTAATCCTAATCCTCGTCGTCATCGTCATCCTCATCCTCATCCTCTCCCTAATCCAATTCCGAATCCTGATCTTAAATTAAATCCTCATCCTCATCCTCATCCTACTTCCAAAGCCATTCCAAATCTTAATCCTAATCCTATTCTCAATCCGCATCCTCAAACTCATCCCCATCCTAATCCAAATCCTAACTCTAGTCCTAATCCTAATCCTAATCGCCATCCTCATCATAATCCTAAACCTAATCCTAATCCTAATTTGAAACCTCATCCTCATCCTCGTCCTAATCCTAATCATAATCTTAATAAAAATCCTAATCCTCATCCTCATCCTCATACTTATACTGATTTCCATTCTCATCCTCATCCTTATCCTCTTCCTAATCCTCATGCTCATCCTTATCCTCATCCTCATACTTATACTCCTTCTCATCCTCATTCTCATCCTTATCCTCATCCTCATCGTCATCCTCGTCCTCGTCCTTGTCCTCATCCTCATCGTCATCATCATCCACATCCTCATCCTCATGGTCATCCTCATCCTAATCCTAATCCTAATCCAAATCCAAATCCTAATCCTAATCCTAATCGTAATCTTAATCCTAATCCTATTTCTAATACTAATCCTAATCGTACTCTGAATTCTAATCCTAACCCTAATTCTAATCCTCATCCAAATTCAAATCATCATTCTAATGTGAATGCCAATCCAAATCCTAATCTTAATCCTAATCTCAATTTGCATCCTCATACTCATTCTAATACAAATCCTAATCCTGGCCATAATCCTTATCCTCATCATAATCCTAATCCTAATCTTAATCCTCATCCTCATCCTCATCATCTTAATCTGAATCCTCATCCTAATCCTAATTCTAATTGAAATCCTCATCCTCATCCTCATCCTCATTCTCATCCTGATCCTCGTCCTCATCCTCATTCTCGTCCTCATCCACATCCTCGTCCTCGTCCTCATCCTCACGCTAATCCTCATCATCATGCCCATCCTCATTCTCATCCGAATCCTCATCCGAATCCTAATCTTAATCCTAATCCTAATCCTAGTCCTAATCCTAATCCTAATCCTAATCCTAATCCTAATCCTAATCCTAACCCTAATCCTATTCCTCATCCAAATTCGAATCGTCTGTCTAATTTCAATGCCGATCCAAATCCTAATCTTAATCCTAATCTCAATCAACATCCTCATACTCATCCTAATACAAATCCTATTCCTGGTCCTAATCTTAATCCTAAATCTTATCCTCATCATAATGCTAATCCTAATCCAAGTCCTAATCCTCATCCTCATCCTTATCCTCATACTTATTCTCATTCTCATCCTCTTTATCGTCCTCATCTTCATCCTCATCCTCATCCTTGTACTCGTCCTCATCTTCACGCTCATCCTCATCATCATCATCATCCACATCCTCATCCTCATCTTCATCCTCATACTATTCCTAATCCTAATCCTAATCCTAATCCCTATCCTAATCTGAATCCTAATCCTAACCCTAATCCTCATCCAAGGCATATCCTCATGCTAATCCTAATCCTAATCCTAATCATAATCATAATCATAATCCTTATCACAATTCTAATACCATTCCTCATCCTCGTCCTATTTCTAATCCTAATCCTCATCCTAATACAAATCCTAATCCAATAGCTAATCTTAATCCTAATCCTAATACTATTACTAATCCTAATCTTAATACTAATCGTAATTCTGACCCTCATTCTCATCCTCATCATCATCCTCACCCTAATCCTAATCCTAATCTGAATCCTAATCCTAATCCTCAACCTAATCCAAATCCAAATCTTAATCCTAATCCTCATTCTAAACCTCATCCTCATCCTATTCCTCATCCTCATCCTCATCCTCATCCTTATCCTTATCCTCGTCCTCATTCTCATCCTCATCATCGTCCTCGTCCTCATGCTCATCTTCATCGTCCTCCTCATCCTCAACCTCATCCTCATCCTCATCCTCATTTTCATCCTAACCCTGATCCTAATCCTAATCATAAGGCTAATCTTAATCTTAATCTTCGTCCTAATCCTAATCATGATCCTGATATAAGTCCTCATCCTCATCGTCCTCATCATTCACATCTTTATCCTCATCATAATCCTCATCCTTATTCGAATCCTAATCCTAATGCAAATCCTCATCCAGATCCTAACCCAAATCCTTATCCTAGTCCTAATCCTAATGCTAATCCCATTCCTCATCCCAATCTTCATGTTCATCGTAATCATAATCCTAATCATCATCCTAAACCTTGTACAAACAGGCGAGGTCCTCTTACACGTGACTTATACATCTCAATAGCATCAAATGAGTCCCATTGCTCATTGTTGCAATCTCCTAACATAGATACATCACTTGATAATCCTCCAACATCCAGAAATAGTTCCTCATCCAAAACTATCATTTTCCCATATCCATCGATGCATAAACCTCATCCTTACACCTAAACTCACTATAGAATTCACGAATGAGCGAAGGATAAATTTCACCTTTTAATTCCAGAATCGTGTTCCCGCCTTGGGTTTCCAAACCATGTGGGAACTCAAATCCTTGATCGACTAGCCACACCGCATCCGCATCCTCATCCTCATCCTCATCCTCAACCTCATCCTATCTGTATCCTCAACATCACCTCATCATCATCCTCATCCTAATCATCATCCTCATCGTCATCCTATCATCATCCTCATTCTCATCCCAATCCTCTCCTCATCCGCAGCCTCATCCAAATCCTAATCCTCATCTTCATCCTCATCCACATCATGTTCCTCATCCTCATCCAATACTTATCCTCATCCCCATCGTAATCCTAATCCTTATCCTCATCCTTGTCCTAATCCTCATCCTCATCCTGTACTCATCTTCATCCTATCCTCGTACTCATCCTCATCCACATCCTCATCCTCATCCTCATCCTCATCATATCCTCATCTTCATCCTCATCCTCATCCTCATCCTAATCCTCATCCTCGTCCTCATCCTCGTCCTCATCCTCGTCGTCGTCGTCGTCCTCCTCCTCCTCCTCCTCATCCTCATCTGAATCCTCCACCTATCCTCATTGACATCCTCATCCTAATCCTAATCCTCATCCTAATCCTCATCCTCCTCCTCATCCTTATCCCAATTCTCATCCTCATCCTCATGCTCATCCTAATCGTCATCCTCATCCTATCCTCATCGACATCCTATTCCTCATCCTCATCCAATCTTGATCATCATCCCTATGCTAATCCTAATCCTCATCCCATCCTTATCCTGATCCTGATCCAGATCCTATCCTCATCCTCATTCAATCCTCATCCTCATCCTCCTACTCATACTCATCCTCATCCTACCCTCATCGTCATCCTCATCATCATCCTCATTCTCATCCTCATCCTTGTCCTAATTCCCATCCTCATCCTATCCTCATCCTCATCCTCATCCTCATCCTCATCCTAATCCTAATCCTAATCCTAATCCTCATCGTCATCCTATCATCATCATCTCCTCATCTGCAGCCTTATCCTAATCCTCATCCTAATCCTAATCCTAATCCTAATCCTCATCCTCATCCTAATCCTAATCCTCATCCTCATCCTCATCAAAACCTCATCCACATGATATTCCTCTTCCTCATCCAATACTTATCCTCATCCCCATCGTAATCCTAATCCTCATCCTCATCCTTATCATGATCCTCATCCTCATCCTCATCGTACTCCAAATCCTAAACCTAATCCTCATTCTCATCCTCGTCCTAATCCTCATCCTCATCCTAACCTCATCTTCATCTTATCCTCATCCTTATCCTAATCCTCATCCTTGTCCTCAACCTCGTCCTCGTCCTCATCCTCATCCTCATCCTCATCTTCATCCTCATCCTCATCTGCATCCTCTGCCCATCCTCATTGTCATCCTCATCCTCAACCTATTCCCATCCTCATCGTCATACTCATCCGCATTCTTATCCTTATCCTCATCCTCATCCTCATCCTATCCTCAACCTATTCTCATCCTCATCCTCTCTCATCCTTATTGTCATCCTCATCTTATCCCCATCCTCATCCTCACCTCATCCTCATCCTAATCCTCATCCTCATCCTATACTCATCCTCATCCTATTCCTAATCCTCATCGTCATCCTCATTCTCATCCCCATCCTCTCCTAATCCGCATCCTTATCCTAATCCTCATCCTCATCCTCATCCTAATCCTCGTCCTCATCCTCATCCTATCCTCATCCACATCATATTCCTCATCCTCATCCAATACTTATCCTCATCCCCATCGTAATCCTAATCCTCATCCTCATCCTTATTATGATCCTCATCCTCATCCTCTTGCTATCCTCATCTTCATCATATTCTCATACTCCTCCTCATCCTCATTCTCATCCTCGTCCTTATCCCCGTCCTCATTCTTATCCTTATCCTAATCCTAATCCTAATTTTAAACCTAATCCTCATCCTCATACTATCCTCATCTTCATCCTATCCTCATCCTCATCCTATCCTCAAAATCATCCTCATCATATCCTCATCCTCATCCACATCCTCATCCTCATCCTAATCCTAATCCTCTTCCTCTTCCTCGTCTTAATCATCATCCTCATCCTTATCCTCATCCTAAAATTCATCCGCATCCAAATCCACATCCTCCGCCTATCCTCATTGTCATCCTCATCCTCAACCTATTCCCTTCCGCATCTTCCTCCTCATCCTATCCTCAACCTGTTCTCATCCTCATCCTCATCCTCCCACATCCTAATCCTCACCCTCATCCTCATCCTCATCCTCATCCTCATCCTTATCCCTATCCTCTCCCTCACCCTCATCCTCATCCTCATTCGAATCCTTATCCTTATCTTCATCCTCATCCTCATCCGCATCATATCCTCATCCTATCCTCATCCTCATCCTCATCCTCACCCTAATCCCCATCCTATCCTCATTGTCATCCTCATCCTAATCGTAATCCTCATCCTAATCCTCATCCTATCATCATTCTCCTCCTCATCCTCATCCTTATCCAAATCCACATCCTCTTGCTCATCCTATTTGTCATCCTCATCATATTTGTCATCCTCATCCTATCCTCATCGACATCCTATTCCTCATCCTCCTCCAATCCTCATCCTCATCCCCATGCTAATCCTCATCCTCATCCCATCCTTATCCTCATCCTCATCCTCATCCTATGCTCATGCTCATCCTCATCTTAACCTCATCCTCTTCCTCCTAATCAGCGTCATCCTCAACGTACCCTCATCCTCATCACCATTCTCATTCTCATCCTTGTCATCATCCCCATCCTCATGATCATCCTCATCGTCATCCTATCGTCAACCTCATCCTCATTTTCATACTATCCACATCCTCATCCTCATCCTCATTTTCATCCTATCCACAACCTCATCCTCATCGTCATGCACATCCTCATCCTCGTCCTCATCCTATCCTCATCCTCATCCTCATCCAATCCTCATCCGCATCCGCATCCTCTCCTCACCCTCATCCTATCCTCATCCTCATCCTCATCCTTATACTAATCCTCATTCTCATCTTTGTCCTATCCTCATCCTCATCCCCATCCTCATCCATATCTTTATCATCCTCATCCTCATCCTTATCCTTATCCTCATGCTCATGCTCATCCTCATCTTCATCCTCATCCTCATCCTCATCCTCATCCTCATCCTCATCCTCATCCTCATCCTCATCCTCATCCTCATCCTCATCCTCATCCTAGTCCTCATCCTCATCCTCATCCTAGACCTCATCCTCATCCTATTATAATCCTCATCATCATCCATATCCTCACCCTCATCCTTATCGTTATCCTTATCCTCATCCTCATCCTATTGTCATCCTCATCCTATCCTCATCCTAATTCTAATCCTCATCCTCATCCTATCTTATCCTTATCCTCATCTTTATCGTCATCCTCATCCTCATCCTCATCCTTATCCTAATTCTTATTCTCATCCTTATCATCATCCTATCTTATCCTATCGTCAACCTCATCCTAAATCTCATCCTTATCCTTATCCTTATCCTTATCCTTATCCTTATCCTTATCCTTATCCTCATCCTCATCCTTATCATCATCTCCATCTCATTCTTTTCTCCATCGTAATCCTGATCCTGATCCTGATGCTCATCCTCATCCTCATCCTCATCCTCACCCTCATCCTCATCTTCATTCCCATCCGCATCCTCATCCTCATCCTCATCCTCATGCTCATCGTCATCCTCATCCTCATCCTCATCCTCATCCTCATCCTCATCCTAATTCTCATCCTCATCCTCATCCTCATCCTCATCCTCATCCTCATCCTCATCCTCATCCTCATCCTCATCCTAATCCTCATCCTAATCCTAATCCTAATCCTCCTCGTCATCCTATCATCATCATCTCCTCATCCGCAGCCTTATCCTACTCCTCATCCTCATCCTAATCCTAATCCTCATCCACATCGTAATCCTAATCCTCATCCTCATCCTCATCCAATCCTCATCCACATGATATTCCTCATCCTCATCCAATACTTATCCTAATCCCCATCGTAATCCTAATCCTCATCCTCATCCTTATCATGATCCTCATCCTCATCCTCTTCCTATCCTCATCTTCATCATACTCTCATACTCCTCCTCATCCTCAACCTACCCTCATCCTCATCCTCATCCTCATCCTCATCCTCATCCTCGACCTTATCCCCATCCTCATCCTTATCCTCATCCTTATCGTACACCAAATCCGAAACCTAATCCTCATTCTCATCCTCGTCCTAATCCTCGTCCTAATCCTCATCCTAATCCTATCCTCATCTTCATCCTATCCTCATCCTCATCCTAATCCTCATCCTTGTCCTCAACCTCGTCCTCGTCCTCATCCTCATCCTCATCCTCATCTTCATCCTCATCCTCATCTGCATGCCCATCCTCATTGTCATCCTCATCCTCATCCTATTCCCATCCTCATCCTCATCCTCATCCTCATCCTCATCCTATCCTCAACCTATTCTCATCCTCATCCTCCCTCATCCTAATTGTCATCCTCATCTTATCCTCATCCTCATCCTCACCTCATCCTCATCCTCATCCTATACTCATCCTCATCCTCATCCTAATCCTCATCCTAATCCTAATCCTCATCGTCATCCTCATTCTCATTCCCTTCCTCTCCTAATCCACATCCTTATCCTAATCCTCATCCTCATCCTAATCCTAATCCTCGTCCTCATCCTCATCCTCATCCTATCCTCATCCACATCATATTCCTCATCCAATACTCATCCTCATCCCCATCGTAATCCTAATCCTAATCCTCATCCTCATCCTTATTATGATCCTCATCCTCATCCTCTTGCTATCCTCATCTTCATCATATTCTCATACTCCTCCTCATCCTCATCCTTATCCTTATGCTAATCCTAATTCTAAACGTAATCCTCATCCATATCCTATCCTCATCTTCATCCTATCCTCATAATCATCCTCATCATATCCTCATCCTCATCCACATTCTCATCCTCATCCTAAAATTCATCCTCATCCAAATCCACATCCTCCGCCTATCCTCATTGTCATCCTCATCCTCAACCTATTCCCTTCCGCATCCTCCTCCTCATCCTATCCTCAACCTGTTCTCATCCTCATCCTCCCTCATCCTAATCCTCACCGTCATCCTCATCCTCATCCTCATCCTCATCCTCATCCTCATCCTCATCCTCATCCTCATCCTCATCCTTATCCCTATCCTCTCCCTCACCCTCACCCTCATCCTCATCCTCATCCTTATCCTTATCTTCATCCTCATCCTCATCCTCATCCGCATCATATCCTCATCCGATCCTCATCCTCATCCTCACCCTAATCCCCATCCTATCCTCATTGTCATCCTCATCCTAATCGTAATCCTCATCCTAATCCTCATCCTATCATCATTCTCCTCCTCATCCTCATCCTTATCCAAATCCTCATCCTCCTCCTCATGCTCATCCTATTTGTCATCCTCATCCTATCCTCATCGACATCCTATTCCTGATCCTCCTCCAATCCTCATCCTCATCCCCATGCTAATCCTCATCCTCATCCCATCCTTATCCTCATCCTCATCCTATGCTAATCCTCATCCTCATCTTAACCTCATCCTCATCCTCCTACTCAGCCTCATCCTCAACCTACCCTCATCCTCATCATCATTCTCATTCTCATCCTTGTCCTCATCCTCATCGTCATCCTATCCTCAACCTCATCCTCATTTTCATACTATCCACATCCTCATCCTCATCCTCATTTTCATCCTATCCACATCCTCATCCTCATCGTCATGCACATCCTCATCCTCATCGTCATGCACATTCTCATCCTCATCCTAATCCTAATCCTCATCCTAATCTTCATCCTCATCCTGAACCTCATCCTCATCCTCATCCTCATCCTCATCCCCACCCTCATCTTAATCTTTATCCTCGTCCTCATCCTAATCCTCATCCTCATCCTCATCCTAATCCTAATCCTAATTCTCATCCTCATCCTCATCCTCATCTTCATCCTCATCCTCATCCTTATCTGCATCCCATCCTCATCTTCATCCTACTCCTAATCATCATCCTCTTCCTAATCCTAATCCTCATCCTATCGTCATACTCATCCTTATCCTCATCCACATCATACCTTCATCCTCATCCTTATCCTCATTTTCATGTCATCCATTCTTCATCCTCATCCTAATCCCCATCCTCATCCTCCTCTGCATCCTCATCCTAATCCTAGTCTTATTACTAATCCTCATCCTCATCCTCATCCAATCCTTGTCCTCATCACCATTTTAATCCTAATCCTCATCCTCATCCTACCCTTATCCTCATCCTCATCCTCATCCTCATCCTAATTCTCATCCTCATCACCATCCTATCCTCATCCTCATCCTTATACTCATCGGCATCCTCATCCTTATCCTCATCCGGATCCTCATCCTCATCCCCATTCTAATCCTAATCCTAATCCTCATCCTCATCCTTATCCTCATCTTCATCCTCATCCTGACCCTCATTCTCATCCTAATACTAATCCTAATCCCAATCTTAATCCTCATCCTCATCCTCATCCTCATCCTTATCCTCATCTTCATCTTATCCTCATCCTCATCCTCATCATTATCCTCATCCTTATCCTCATCCTAAACTGAATCATAATCCTCATCCTCATCCGTATCCTAATCCTAATCCTAATTCTAATCCTAATCCTCATCCTCATCCTTATCCTCATCCTATCGTCATACTCATCCTTATCCTACCCTCATCTTCATCATCATCCTCATCCTCATTTTCATGCTCATCCTATCCTCATCCTCATCCTATTCCCCATCCTCATCCTCATCCTCATACTTATCTAATCCTTGTCCTCATCCCCATTCTTATCCTATTCCTCATCCTCACCCTCTCCTCATCCCCATCCTAATCCTTATCCTCATCATGATCTTCTTCCTCATCCTCATCCTAATCCTAATCTTCATACTCATCGTCGTCCTCATCCTATCCTCATCCTCATCCTCTCCTCACCCTCATCCTATCCTCATCCTTATCCTCATCCTATACTAATCCTCATTCTCATCTTCTTCCTATCCTCATCCTCATCCCCATCCTCATCCATATCTTTATCATACTCATCCTTAGCCTTATCCTTATCCTCATGCTCATGCTCATCCTCATCCTCATCTTCATCCTCATCCTCATCCTCATCCTCATCCTCATCCTCATCCTCATCCTCATCCTCATCCTCATCCTCATCCTCATCCTCGTCCTCATACTCATCCTAGTCCTCATCCTCATCCTATCATAATCCTCATCATCATCCATATCCTCATCCTCATCCTTATCGTTATCCTTATCCTCATCCTCATCCTATTGTCATCCTCATCCTAATTCTAATCCTCATCCTATCCTCATCCTAATTCTAATCCTCATCCTCATCCTATCTTATCCTGATCCTCATCTTTATCGTCATCCTCATCCTTATCCTAATTCTTATTCTCATCCTTATCATCATCTTATCTTATCCTATCGTCAACCTCATCCTAATTCTCATCCTCATCCTTATCCTTATCCTTATCCTTATAATCATCCTCATCCTTATCATCATCATCATCTCATCCTCTTCCCCATCGTAATCCTAATCCTGATCCTGATCCTGATCCTCATCCTCATCCTCATTCCCATCCTCATCCTCATCCTCATCCTCATCCTCATCCTCATCCTCATCCTCATCCTCATCCTCATCCTCATCCTCATCCTCATCCTCATCCTCATCCTCATCCTCATCCTCATCCTCATCCTCATCCTCATCCTCATCCTCATCCTCATCCTCATCCTCATCCTCATCCTCATCCTCATCCTCATGCTCATGCTCATCCTCATCCTCATCCTAATCCTAATCCTAGTCCTAATCCTACTCCTAATCCTAATCCTAACCCTAATCCTCATCCTCATCCAAATTCGAATCCTCATCCTCATCCTCATCCTCATCCTCAGCCTCATCATCATCCTAATCCTAATCCTTATCCTAATACAAAGTGTGACACCCTTCCTAGTGCAAAATAAAAAAATTATATACAAGAACGTCGACCACGATCTTCGTTAATTACACGTCAGATATTGAAAATAGGACATAGTGTTTTTTCCTTGTATACATCGAAATATAGTATAAGTAGGTCACGTAGAGATATGTTTGAATAACAACATTCATGGATACATGGTTCCAAAATATAGTACAAGTCATCATATACATAAGTTCATCACCAACATATCCACGTTAGTACTAATATAGTAAATATATACATTTAAGTAACAAAACATCCCGATCTCTAGGTGTACATTGCGCTATCTATACCACAAAAATACTATACAACAATGTTATGCATACCTACACGACTATCGCATCGGTCTCACCTCCTTACACAACTGCCCTCCTACACGACCCTCGTCTGAGCCCTCCTTTGGATCATCCTCATGACTAGAAATGTATATTACGTCATTGCCAATAGTAGGCTTGACGGGTGAGGGGGAGTACTCTAGTGACGGATATCTCTGGGCCCCCTTCCCGAGGCCATATGCATCAACCTTGTCACTCCAGCTTCGTTCGTGCACCCTGTGAGAAGGAGAACCCAGAGCGTACTCCAGAGTTTTCCTTACTATGGGGTCAGATGAATCTGAGTGACTCATCGAAGGTGAGAGGCACCAACATCACTGACATAATGAAATCCCTTTATTCGTCTGAGAACGACTCCCCTAGACCACTAATGGTCCCATAGTAGGACGTCTCACTAAAGGTATCAGGACGCCTCGTGATTGCTCAGACCTATGGCTGAAGTGATGGGAGGAACCATAAGAAAAATGAAGAGGACTAGTAGGAGGATGAACATACCTAACACAAGTATGAGGAGGTATCAGTCGTAACTCATAGCCGTCTAGAATGTGCATAACATATACCGCTGGCAGGGTAGAGTGGTTGGGGAGTGGTACTCTAAACCATGGTGAATGGGTACTGTGAATGTGTACGTCTCACCTGAATATCGCTCGGTACCTTCCAACCTCAACCTCTACGCGAGGGAGAGGCACTATCTCTATCACACAAGGGGGGTCCACGAAGGAAGGCATGGAATCCATCACTACCTGTAAGGGTAGGTTGGAGAGTAAGTATCTACATATACACATGCACATTAATATAATATAAATGTATTAAAAATATTAAATAGAAGTTTGCAATAATCACATGTTTATAACAATCATATCAATGCTCAATGATGTCATGATGGACGCGACATTTTTCTTTTCTTTTTCTTGAAATCGACTACAAAATGAAGGCATGGAGAATTAGACTCATAGTAGGCCTTAATGCAATGAAAACAACAAGGGTACCAACACTAGTCTGAATTGACTAGTGCCATGTTGTTCTTAGGAAGCGGATAGGATAAATATCGCGTCGTTCCCACCATAGGTGACTCACTGGAAAAATACCATGCACTTAGTAGGGTCGGAAACCCTCCGATCAGCAAGGATAGTTGTCATATCACCCTGAACACGATACCTTTAAGGGGGTATCAGAGGTCACCTCAGTTATCGCAAAGGGTTCCGTCGGCTCAGGGGAGCTACCCCTTCCAATAACAGCTCAACCTTTACCCATAGTGTCCCCTAAACCAAGTCACACAGACTAGGTATCCCTCCGGGTTCTCAACACCTTTGACAATGATGTGTCTTCCCATATACTATATCATGCATAAATTGGTACAATCGTATGGATGCAACTCTTTATAAGTATAACTTTGGATTCGATTTCTTTAAGACTTCTGAAATCATCGGGTAATCATCATATGTCAAAGTTTGATCTTTTATTATGAAATTTTTTTCGTTTTAGGAAGCAGATTTATTTTCATCAAATTTTCAAGTGTGTACTTTGCACTAAAAGAGAAGTCCTCCAAACGCTAGTTTAAGAATAGGATTTTACATATCATATTATTTTTTCTATGTTTTACAAAATCGAAGTTCCTTTTCGATACCTTCTTCGAATCCAAATTTATACAACAATGCTCACGATTATGTCATGTTGAAGAGATATGCAATGTTTCACTATTTTAATGACTATAGCATGCATCAGTTATTGAATACATCAACATATACATTTCAGGAATCAGACAAGTCAACTAATAGTACGCAATGCATAATTCCAAAACCAATACTCCAATTTCATTCATAAAGTTAGTTTTGTCATTAAACGAACTCCTGAGTCTCGATACTTAGTAGTTCAAGGCCACAGTTGTAGTATTTGACTAAACTGTTTCAGGTACCTGTACCTTCCCTAGTCCTATTAATCTCTTATAGCAGCTTCCCTGATTATCGAATACTTGGTTATACCTTAAATGATTTATTACGATATTTCGATTTTAGGAATCATTAAGCATATGTCCTGATAGGCTCTAGACAATGTGAACATATCCAAACATTTATTAGGATATAATTATAGTCTTAATTAGGCATGATAGAAGACTCATAGGCATATGTGACTTACAGACTCAGAATTAACTCGAAAAGCTCTTCTTCGCTCTAGAATGAGTACTAGAACTCGATAAATCAAGACATATATAAATATGACTTATATGAGGTTAAAATCTAACATATTTCCATTTGGTCTAATATGATTAAAAGTTCTAAGTTGTCCAATAGGTCATTGATTTTGGTTTAGGGTTTTTCAAGAGGTAAATAACCTCCTGTCGTTGTAGAACTCATAGAAATGTGCTATACCTCTGCAAGAGGATATTATAATCATTATAACTGAACTTAGGCCGTGGAATATGAGATATAAGATCATTCCTAGGCCATTCAATACATTACGAAAGAGTACTAGGGTCCTTAAGTCAAAATGGGCGATATTAGTGGCGTTCGGGCTTCCCGATTGCCACATGACTTCTGGATAAGCTTTGAAACCCTGAGAATTTCAAGAATCACACCTAAACGTCACCAAAACAGAATTCAACCAATAATAAAACCTCATGCATGTGATCAAATCCAACTTCAAAGACTTACACATAATCTACAACACTAAAATCACTCTTTTTCACTAACATCCTAGCTTTTGAACATGATGAAGTGTTCGTAGGGTTTTGGAAGCCATCCACCACGAATTTTCCAGCAACAAAACATCCTAAACAGCACCTTAACAAAATGGAATCATAAGATAACAACATGCATGCCATTTTCTAATCAACCTAAGATCTCAATTTCACAACCTACCCACTTTGCAAGAATTTATCAACACCCTTAGGGATGGAACATTAAATATGAATTTAGAGGATGAGGATGGAGAAATTTCAGTGGTTAGATTTGAAAAAGGAGAAATTTCATGGAGAAATTTGCATTGAGAAATTTCAGTGGTTATATTTGAAAAAGGAATTGGATGAGGATGAGTATGAGGATGAGCATAGGACGGGAATGGGGATGGGGATGAGGATTAGGATTAGGATTATGATGAGGACGAGGATAAGGAAGAGCATGAGGATATGATTAGGATGAGGATGACGAATAAGATGAGGATGAGGATGAGGATTAGGATGGGGATGAGGATGAGGATTAGGATGAGGATTAGCATGGGGATGAGGATGAGGATGAGGATTACGATGCAGATGAGGATTAGGATTCGAATGAGGATTAGGATGAGGATGAGGATAATTATTAGGATGACGATGAGGATAGGACGAGGGGGGAATATGATGGGTATGACAATGAGGATGAGGATGTGAATAAGGATAAGGATGAGGAGGAAGAGGAGGATGAGGATGACGACGAGGATGAGGATGATGATTAGATTTAGGATTAGGATGAGGATGAGGATGAGCATGAGGATAAATATTAGGATGAAAATGAGGATAGGGTCAAGATGAGGTCTAGGATGAGGATGAGGATAGGATGAGGATGAGGAATAGGATATCGATGAGGAATAGGATATGGATGAGGTTGAGGATGAGGATGAGGAATAGGATATGAATAAGGAAGAGGACGAGGATAGGAAGAGGCTGAGGATGAGGATGAGGATTAGGATGAGGATTAGAATGGGGATGAGGATGAGGATTAGGATGAGGATTAGCATGGGGATGAGGATGAGGATTAGGATGAGGATTAACATGGGGATGAGGATGAGGATTACGATGCAGATGAGGATTAGGAGGAGGATGAGGATGAGGATGAGTAATAGGATTATTATGAGGATGAGGATGTGGATAAGATGAGGAAAGGGATGAGGATAGCGTGAGGATGAGGATGAGGATGAGAGTAGGGATTAGCATGAAGAGGATGATAGGATGAGGATGAGGATGAGATGAAGATTATGATTAGGATGAGTATGATGATGAGGATGCGGATGAGAATTAGGAATAGGATGAGGATGTGGATGAGGGTAGGATGAGAATGAGGATGAGGATGAGGATGATGATAAGGATGAGGATGAGGATGAGGATGAGGATTAAGATTAGGATGAGGATTAGGATTAGGATTAGGATAAGGATGAGGATAGGATGAGGATGAGGATGACGATGAGGATGAGGATGACGATGAGGATGAGGATGACGATGAGGATGAGGATGACGATGAGGATGAGGATGACGATGAGGATGAGGATGACGATGAGGATGAGGATGACGATGAGGATGAGGATAAGGATAAGCATGAGGGTAAGAGTAAGGATTAGGATGAAGATGAGGATAGGATGAAGATTATGATTAGGATGAGGATGAAGGCGAGGATCAGATGAAGATTAAAATGGACGAGTATGAGGATATGATGAAAATTAAAATGAGGATGAGGATGATAATAAGAAGAAGATGTGGTTGGGGATGAGGATGATCATGAGCATGAGCATGAGGATTATGATTCAGATTAGGATGAGGAAGAGGATAGGATGAGGATGAGGATGACTATGAGGATGAGGATGATGATGAGGATGAGGATGAGGATGAGGATGAGGATGAGGATGAGGATGAGGATGAGGATGATGATTAGGATTAGGATTAGGATTAGGATTATGATTAGGATCAGGATGAGGATTAGGAATACGATGATGATGAGGATAGGATTAGGACGATGATGAGCATTAGAGTAAGGGATAGGATGAGGATAGGATGAGGATGATGATGATGAGGTTGAGGATATGATGAGGTTAGGATGAGTATAAGGATAAGAAGAGGATGACTATCAGGATGAGGATGAGGATTTAGATAAGATAAGGTTGTGGATGAGGATGAGGCTGGGGGTGAGGATTAGCATGAAGATCACGATGAGGACGAGGATTAGGATGAGGATTAGCATGAGAATTAGGATGAGGAAGAGGATAGGATAGGATGAGGGTTAGGGTTAGGTTCAGAATTAGGACTCAGATTAGGATTAGGATTAGAATTATGATCAGAATTAGGATTAGGATTAGGATGAGGATGAGCATTAGTACTAGGAATAGGATAAGGAAGAGGTTTTTGGATGAGGATGAGGATGAGAATGAGAATTAGGATGAAGATGAGGATAGGATGAGGATGATGATGAGGATGAGGAGCGGGATGAGGTTGAGGATGAGAATGAGGATATGATGAGGATAGGATGCGGATAGGTTGAGGATGAGGATAGGAGGAGTATGAGGATGAGTATCAGGATGAGGATGAGGATGAGGATGTGGATGAAGATTAGAATGAGTGTTAGGATGAGGACGACGTTTAGGATAAGGATGTGGATGCGGATTGGGATTAGGATGAGGATGAGGATAGGATAAGGATTAGGGTGAGGGTTAGAAATATGACTCAGATTAGGGTTATGATTAGGATTAAGATGAGGATGACGATGAGGATAAGGATGAGGATGAGGATGACGTTGAGGATTAGGATTAGGATGAGAATAAGAATGAGGATAAGGATGAGGATGAGGATAAGTATTACTATTAATATTTGGATTCAGATTAGGATTAGGATTATGAATAGTATTAGGATTAGGATTAGGAATTGGATTGGGATTAGGATGAAGACTTGGATTTGGTTTTAGTTTAGGATGAGGATTAGGGTTAGGGATAGGGTGAGGCTTACGATTAGGATTGGGATGAGGATGAAGATGGAGATGAGTATTAGGTTTGGGATTAGGATTGGGATTAGTATTAGGATGCGGATGAGGATTAGGATGAAGAGGAGGATGAGGATGAGGATGAGTAATAGGATTATGATGAGGATGAGGATGTGGATAAGATGAGGAAAGGGATGAGGATAGCGTGAGGATGAGGATGAGGATGAGAGTAGGGATTAGTATGAAGATGATGATAGGATGAGGATGAGGATGGGATGAAGATTATGATTAGGATGAGTATGATGATGAGGATGCGGATGAGAATTAGGAATAGGATGAGGATGTGGATGAGGGTAGGATGAGAATGAGGATGAGGATGAGGATGAGGATTAAGATGAGGATAGGATGAGAATGAGGATGAGGATGAGGATGATGATAAGGATGAGGATGAGGATGAGGATGAGGATTAAGATTAGGATGAGGATTAGGATTAGGATTAGGATAAGGATGAGGATAGGATGAGGATGAGGATGAGGATGAGGATGAGGATGAGGATAGGATGAGGATTATGATTAGGATGAGGATGAAGACGAGGATAAGATGAAGATTAAAATGGACGAGTATGAGGATATGATGAAAATTAAAATGAGGATGAGGATGATAATAAGAAGAGGATGTGGTTGGGGATGAGGATGAGCATGAGCATGAGCATGAGGATTATGACTCAGATTAGGATGAGGAAGAGGATAGGATGAGGATGAGGATAGGATGAGATTGAAGTGAGGATTAGGATAAGGATGATCATTAGGATTAGGATGAGAATGTGGATAAGGATAGGATGAGAATGAGGATAAGGATGAGGATATGAGAGAAAGAGGATGATTGAGGATGAGTTTAGTATGAGGATTAAGATTAGGATGACGATGAAGATATGATGAGGATGAGTATGAGGATATGATGATGATAAGGATGAGGATGAGGATGAGGAAGAGGATGAGGATGAGGATGAGAAATAGGATTAGGATTAGGAGGAGGAACGATGAGGATGAGGATTGGATGAGAATGAGGATGAGGATTAGGATTAGTATGAGGATAGGTTGGGGATGACGATAGGATGAGGATGAGGATTATAATTAAGATTAGAATGATGTTGTGCAGAGGATAGGATGAGGATGAGGATAAGGATGGGGATACGGATGAGGATAAGGATAAGGATGAGGATGAGGATAGGATGAATATTAGTTGAGGATGAGGATTCGTATCAGAATGAGGATGAGGATGAAGATAGGATATGATGATGATGAGGACTGGGATGAGGATGAGGATGAGGATTAGGATTAGGATTAGGATGAGGATGGGGATAGGATGAGGATAGGATGAGGATGGAGATAGGATGAGAATAGGATGAGGATGAGGATTAGGATTTGGATGAGGATGTGGATGAGGATAGGATGAGGATAAGGATGAGGATGATGATTAAGACGAGAATGAGGATGAGGATAAGGATGACGATGAGGATGAGGATGTTGATGGGGATGAGTATGTGGATGAGGATAGGATGAGGATGAGGACTAGGATTAGGATGAGGACATGATGAGGATGAGTATGAGGACTAGGATTAGGATGAGGACATGATGAGGATGAGGATGAGGATGAGGATGAGGATTATAATTAAGATTAGAATGATGTTATGGACGAGGATAGGATGAGGATGAGGATGGGGATGAGGACGAGGATAAGGATGAGGATAGGATGAATATTAGTTGAGGATGAGGATTCGTATCAGAATGAGGATGAGGATTAGAATATGACGAGGATGAGGATCAAGGTTAGGATGACGATGAGGAAGAGGATGAGGATGAGGATAAGAATTAGAATGAGGATGAGGATAGGATATGATGATGATGAGGACTGGGATGAGGATGAGGATTAGGATTAGGATGAGGATGTGGATAGAATGAGGATGAGGATCAGATGAGGATAGGATGAGGATGGGGATAGGATGAGCATAGGATGAGGATGAGGATTAGGATTTGGATGAGGATGTGGATGATGATAGGATGAGGATGAGGATGAGGATGATGATTAAGACGAGAATGAGGATGAGGATGAGGATAAGGATGACGATGAGGATGATGATGTTTATGGGGATGAGTATGCGGATGAGGATAGGATGAGGATGAGGACTAGGATTAGGATGAGGACATGATGAGGATGAGGATGAGGATGAGGACTGGGATTAGGATGAGGACATGATGAGGATGAGGATGAGCATGAGGATTAAGACGAGAATGTGGATGGGGATGAAATAAGGACGACGATAAGGATGAGGATAAGCACGAGGATTAGGATTAAGATTAAGATTAGAATTAATATTAAGATTAGGATTAAGATTAAGTATAGGATTAGGAATAGGATTAGGATTATGATTAGTATTAGAAATTAGGATGGAGACTTTTATTTGGATTTGGATGATGATTAGGATTAAGGATTGGATGAGGATTATGATTAGGATTAGGATGACGATGAAAATGGGGATGAGCATGAGGTTAGGGATTAGTATTGGGATTAGGATTGGGATGAGGATAGGAATAGGATGAGGATGAGGATTGGATGAGGATGAGGATTAAGATGAGGATATGGATTAAGATGGGGATGAGATTTAGGATTAGGATAAGGATAGGATGAGGATATCAAGAGGATTAGGAAGAGGATGAGGATGAGGATTAGAATGAGGATGACGGTTAGAATGAGGATAAGGATTAGTATGAGGATGAGGATAGGATGAGGATGAGGATTAGGTTAAGGATGAGGATTAGAATGAGGATGAGGATTAGAATGAGGATGAGGATAGAATGAGGATGAGGATGAGGATTAAGTTGAGGATGAGGATTGGAATGAGGATGAGGATTTGAATGAGGATGAGAATAGGTTGAGGATGAGAATAGGTTGAGGATGAGGATTGGATGAGGATAGGATGTAGACGATGATGAGGATGATGATGAGGAGAGGAAGAGGATGAGGATGAGTATTAGGATGAGGATGAGGAGTGGGTGAAGATGTGGATGAGTATTTGGATGAGGATGAGGATTAGGATAGGATAAAGATGCGGACGAGGATGAGGATGAGGGTAGGATGATGTTGAGGATGAGGTTTAGAATGAGGATGAGGATGAGGATTATTATTAGTGTGAGAATGAGGAAGAGAAGGAGGATAGGATGAGGAAGAGGATAGGATTACGATTAGGATTACTATGAGAATCTGGAATTAGATTAGGATTAGGATTAGTTTTAGGATTAGGATGAGCATTAGGAAGAAGATTCGGATATGGATATGGATATGGATTAGGATGAGGATTATGGTTAGCGATAAGATTAGGACCCATAATAGATTAGGAATAGGATGATGATTAAGATTTGGATGAGGATGAAGATGGATAGGAGGATGAGGCATGGGATTAGGATTGGGATTAGGATTTGGAATAGGATTAGGATTAGGAAAAGGATTAGCATGAGGATGAGGATTAAGATTAGGATTAAGATTTGGATTAAGATTAGGAATAGGTTGAGGACGAGGATGAGGATGAGGATGATGATGAGGATGGGGAATGGGTACATGGATGAGGATTATGATTAGGATTTGCATTAAAATTAGGATTAGGATGAGGATGAAGATGATGATGAGGATGAGGATTTAAATTAGTGTCAGGATTAGGGTTAGGATTAGGATTAAGATTAGGATTGGGATTGGGATTAGGATTAGCATTAGGTTTAGGATCAGGATGTAGACGAGGTTGACGATGAGGATGAGGATGTAGACGAGGTTGAGGACGAGGATGAGGATTAGGATTCGGATTAGGAGTAGGAATAGTATTAGGATCAGGATTTTGATGATGAATAGTACTATGATTAGGATTTGGAATAGGATTAAGATTAGGATGAGGATGAGGATGGGGATTAGGATTACGATTACGATTAATTTTAGGAAGTGTATTAGGATTAGGATTAGGATTAAAATTAGGATTAGGATTAGGGTTTGGATTAGGATTAGGATGAAGACGTGGATTTGGATTTGGATTAGGATGAAGATTAGGATTAGGGATAAGAATATGACTCATATTAGGATTAGGATTTGGATGAGGATTAGGATTAGGATTAGAATGAGGATGAGGATGGGGATGAGAATTTGGATTAGGATTAGGATGAGGATTAGGAATAGGATTAGGATTCGGAATAGGATCAGGATGAGGATGAATATTATGATTAGGATTAAGACTCATATTAGGATTTGGATTAAGATGAGGATGAGTACGAGGATGAGAATAGGATGAGGATGAGGATTAGGATGACGATGAGGATGAGAATGAGGATAAACATAAAGATAAGGATTAGGATTAGGATGAGGAAAATGATTAGGATGAGGCTGAGGATTATGATTAGGATTAAGAATAAGATGATTATCATGATTTGGATTTAGAGGAGGATTAGGATTCGGGTTAGGATTTGGATTTAGAATTAGGATTAGGATTAGTATTAGGATGAAGATGA
The DNA here is from genome assembly GCF_001865875.1 of Lupinus angustifolius. Taxonomy (NCBI): domain Eukaryota; kingdom Viridiplantae; phylum Streptophyta; class Magnoliopsida; order Fabales; family Fabaceae; genus Lupinus; species Lupinus angustifolius. Next base: position 12,339,233 of record NC_032022.1, on the reverse strand, counting down.
AGATGCTGATGATGATGCTGATAATGATTAGGATGATGATTTAGATTAGGGTCAAGATTAGGATTAAGAACCGGATTAGGATTAGGGTTAGGATTAGGATTGGGGATGAGGAATAGGAATATGATTCAAATTAGGAGTAGGAATAGTATTAGGATCAGGATTAGGATTAAGATTATATCTATGATTAGGTTTTGAAATAGCATTTGGATTAGGATGAGGATGAGTATTAGGATTAGGATTAGGATTTGGATTAGGTTGAGAGTTAGGATTAGAATTAGGATTCAGATTAGGATTAGGATTTTGATTAGGATATGGATTAGGATTAGGATTAGGATTAAGATTATGGTTAGGGTTATGATCAGGATTAGGATTAGGATTAAGATTAGGGTTATGATCAGGATTAGGAATAGTATTAGGATTAGGGTTATGATTAAAATTAGGATTAGGATTAGGGTTTGGATTAGGATTAGGATTGATGAAGACTTGTATTTGGATTTGAATTGGATGAAGATTAGGAATAGGGATACGAATAGGACTCAGATTAGGATTATGATTTGGATTTGGATGAGGATTAGGATTACGATTAGAATGTGGACAAAGAGGGGATGAGGATAAGGATTTGGATTAGAATTGGGAGTCAGATCAGGATTAGGATTAGGATCTCGATAATGATTAGGAATGGGATTCAGATTAGGATGAGGATTTGGATTTGGATTTGGATTTAGATTAGCATGAGGATTTGGATTAGGATTTGGATGAAGACATGGATTTGGATTTGGATTTCAATTAGGATTAGGGATATGATTAGGACTCAGATGGAGATTAGGATATGGATTAGGATTAGGATGAAGATGGCGATGAGGATAAGGATAAGGATGAGGATGAGGATAAGGATTAAGATGAGGAATAGGATTAGGATTAGGAATAGGATTAGGATTAAGATTATGATTAGTATTAGGAATAGAATTAGGGTTATGATTAGGATGAGGATGAGTTTGAGGATTAGGATTAGGATTATGATTAGGACGAGGATGAGGATGATGATTAGGATTAGGATGAGGATTAGGATTAGGATTAGGATTAGGATTAGGATTAGGATTAGTATTAGGATAGGGGTTAGGTTTAGGATTAGGATTAGGGTTAGGATTAGAATTAGGATTCATATTAGGATTAGGATTAGGATACAGATAAGGAGTGTGATTAGGGTGAGGATGAAGATGAGGATAATGATGAGGATGAGGGTGGGGATTAGGATTAGGATAAAGATTAGGATGAGGATGAGGATGAGGATTAGGAATAGTACTAGGATTAGGATTAGGATTAGGATTAAGATTAGTATTAGGATTAAGATTAAGATTAGGATTAGGATTAGGATTAGGAATTGGATTGGGATAAGGATTAGGATTGAGACATGGATTTGGATTTGGAAGAGGATTAAGATTAGGGATAGGATTAGGACTCAGATTAGGATTAAGATTAGGATGAAGATCAAGATGGAGATGGGAATGAGGATTTGGATTAGGATTAGGATTAAGAATAAAAATAGGATTATGAAGAGGATTAGGATGAGGATGAGGATGAGGATTAGGATTCAGAGTTGGATTATGATTAGGATGAGGACGAGGATGAGGAATAGAATTAAGATTAGGATTAGGATTAGGAAGTGGACGACGATGAGGATTAGTATTAGGATTATGATTATGATTAGGAATTTGATTATAATGAGGATGAATATGAGGATGAGGATTACGATTAGGATTAGGATTTGAATTTTCATTACAATTAGGATTAGGATTTGGATGAGGATGATGATGATGATTATGATTAGGTATTGGCATTACAATTAGGATTAAGATTAAGATGAGGATGAGGATGATGATTATGATGAGGATGAGGATTTAGATTACGGTCATGATTAGGATTAGGATTAGAATGAGGATTTAGATGAGGATGAGATTAGGATGAGGATGAGGATTAAGATTAGGATTAAGATTAGGAATAGTATTAGGATCATGATTAGAATTAAGATTAGAACTATGATTAGGAATTCAAATAGGATTAGGATTGGGATAAGGATGAGGATTAAGATTAGGACTACGATTAGCAATTCAAATAGGATTAGGATTAGGATGAAGATGAGGAGTTAGATGGGAATGAGAATTAGGATTAAGATTAGGATTAAGATTAGATTTAGGATTAGGATTTGGATTTGGATGAGGATTAGATCTAGGATTAGGATTAGAATTAGTATTAGGATGTGGATTGGGTTAAGTATGAGGATAAGGACGAGCATTATGATTAGGATTAAGATTTGGATTACCATTAGAATTTGGATTAGGATGAGGATGATCATAATGACGAGGATGACGTTTAGGATTAAGATTAAGATTAGGTTTAGGATTAGGATTAGGAATTTAACTAGGATTAGGATTAAGACTCAGATTAGGATTAGGATTATGACTTAGATTAGGATTACGATTAGGATTAGGATTAGGATTAGGATTTAGGATTAGGGTTAGGATTTAGATTAGGATTAGGAATATGATTAGGATGAGGATGAAGATTCAGATGAGGTTGAAGATTATGAATTGCATTTGGATTATGATTTGGAATAGGATTTGGATTTTGATTAGGTTGAGGATTAGGATTCATATAACAGTCAGGATTAGGATTAAGGTTAGGATGAATATGAGGATGAGAATGCGTATTAGGATGTGGATGAGAATGAGTGTGAGGATGAGGACAAGGATGAGGACGAGGATGAGCGTGAGGATGAGGACGTTGACAATGATGAGGATGAAGACATGGATAAGGATGAGGATGTGGACGAGGATGAGCATAAGTATGAGTATGAGGATGAGGATGAGAATGAGGATAAAGATTAGGATTTGGACTTGGATTTGGATTATTTTGGGGATTACGAATAGGATTAATATTAGGATTAGGATTAGGATTAGAATACTGATTAAGACTAGGAATAGGATTAGGATTAGGATGTGGATTAGGATGGGGATGAGGACGAGGATTATGATTAGGATAAGGATTAAGCTTTAGATTAGCATTAGAATTTGGATAATGATGAGGATGAGGATTAGGATTAGGTTTAGTATTAGGATTAGGAATTTAATTAGAATTAGGAATATAATTAGGATTAGGATTAGGAATTTAATTAGAATTAGGATTAGGACTAAGATTGGGATAAGGATTAGGACTCAGATTAGGACTTGGATTAGGATTTGTATTTGGATTTGAATTAGCATTAGGATTAGGATGAGGATGAGGATGAGTATTAGTATTAGGATTAGGATAAGGATTTCGATTAAGAATAGGATTTGGATGAGGATTAGGATTTGGATTCTGATTAGGATCAGGGTTAGGATTACGATTAGGATTAGGAAGATGATGACGATGAGGTGAGGATTATGATTTGGATTAGGATTTGGATGAGGAATAGGATTAGCATTAGGATTAGGATTAGGATTTGGATTAGGTTGAGGATTGGGAATTAGATTAGGATTCAGATTATGGTCAGGACTAGGATTTGGATTAGGGTTAGGATTACGATTAGGGTTAGGATGAAGATGAGGATGAGGATGTGTATAAGGATCAGGATGAGGATGAGCGTGAGGATGGGGACAAGGATGAGGATGAGGATGAGGATGACCATGAGGATGAGAACGAGGATAAGGATGAGGATGAAGACGTGGATGAGGATGAAGACGAGGATGAGTATAAGTATGAGGATGAGGATGAGAAAAAAGATTAGGAATTGGATTTAGATTAGGATGAGGATTACGATTAAGATTCAGATTAGGATTAGGATTAGGAAGAAGATTAGGAATAGAATTAGGATGTGGATTAGGCTGAGGATGAGGACGAGGATTATGATTAGGATTAGGATTCAGATTAGCATTACAATTAGGATTAGGATCAGGATTAAGATTAGGATGATGATTAGGATTATGAATAGGCTTAGGATTAGGATTAGAATTTGAATTAGGTTGAGGATTAGGAATTAGATTAGGATTCAGATAATGGCAGGATTAGGATTTGGATTTCGATTAGGATTAGGATTAGGATGATGATGAGGTTGAGGATTATGATTTGGATTAGAATTAGCATTAGCATTTGTATTTGGTTAGGGATTAGGAATTAGAATGAGGATAAAGATTAGGATTTGAATTAGGATTAGAATTTCGATTTGTACTACAATGAGAATTACAATTAGCATTCAGATTAGGATTAGGATGACTATTAGGACTAGATTAGGATTAGGATGTGGATTAGGATGAGGACGAGGATTTGGATAAGGATTGAGATTTGGATTAGCATTATAATTTGGATGAGGATGAGGATGATGATGATCATGACGATGAAAATTAGGATTATAATTAGGATTAAGATTAGGACACACTTTAGGATTAGTGTTAGGATTTGGATTTGGATTAGGATTAGGATGAGGATGAAGATAAGGATGAGGATAAGGATAAGGACGAGGATGAGTATTAGGATTACGATTAGGATTTGGATTTAGATTAGGATTTAGATTAGGATGATGATGAAGATGAGGATTAGGATTTGGATTATGGTTAGTATTAGGATTATGATTAGGATGAGAGTGAGGATGAAGATGAGGATGACAATGAGGGTGAGGATTAGGAACAAGATTTGGATTAGGATTAGGAATAGGATTAGGATTAGGAAAATGATAAGGATTAGGAACAATATTTGGATTAGGATTAGGATTAGGATTTGGATTCGGATTAGGATTACGAATAAGATTTAGATTAGGATGAGGATGAGGATTAGGAAGAGGATGAGGACGAAGATTATGACTAAGATTAGGATTAGGATTAATATTTGTATAAGCATTAGAATTTGGATGAGAATGAGGATGAGGATGATGATTAGGAATAGGATTAGGTTTAGGATTAGGAATAGGAATTTATTTGGTTTAGGATTAGGAAATTAATTAGGATTAGGACTCGGATAAGGATTAGGATTATGACTCAGATTAGGATTAGGACTCAAATTAGGATTAGTCTTTGTATTTGGATTAGGATTAGGATGAGGATGAAGATGAGGATGAGGATGAGGATGAGGATGAATATTACTGAAAGTGCAATGTGTCAAGAATGCACTTATGCTTGCCTATGTTTTGATGAAGACAATGGACTTAGTGAAAGCTTAAAGAAAACTCAACAAATCAATATGCCAAAGATTCAAGAGCTTCATATCTAGAATAGAGTCTTAGATGTATCTTAGTTATTGAGTTTAGGTTAGGTAAACCTATATGCAAATATCACAAAGTCTAAAAACTATCATATCATTTACATGAGACATGCCATCTAATTTATTATACGTTCATGCATTAATCATACATGTTATTTGTTAACATATTTCATATACAATTTGATACATTCATACATTCATATTAGAATTGCTAGGTTGCATATTTTGATGTTCAATGTATGTCATATAGGCATAGGGAATTGCACGTGAGATTAGAGTGAGATAGTATTATGCTTAGGATTAACATGTCATCCATTGCATATTATCAAATGTGTTCTTCATCCTATCTTTTTCTTGCATGATTCTTTCACTACTGTTTAGAGATCTATTAAAGGGAAAAATCACATGTTCTTCATGATTTTCATCTTATACATATTCATAGTAATTGTGAGATTTGTATAGGTTTATAGCTTGTTCTTTCTTGTTATATTTGAACTATTTTCGTGCTTCACATTACTTTGTTCTTTGTGTTGTTTGTATAACAAAGGAAGTCGTCTCTTGGTGTCATACCACTAAAGATATTAGAGAGTCTTGACCAAGACTTGGAGTTCTTGAGTTTAGAGCATACTCTTGGATGGGGCTGGATCATAGGAAAGGTTTTCCTAGGCGATCAGGTAAGGTCAAACCAAGGTATAGGTTCTGGAAACTCAATAAAGGAGCGTTTAAGGTCTTGTAATTGGAAGTGTATTTGTAAGGCACATTGGTTTCAATTTCAGTGAAGAAAAATATCTCGGATCAGAGAGGAGGATTGGATGTAGTTTTGTAGTGGACCGCAAAATGAACCAGTATAAAAACCTTGTTGCAAATTGTTTCTTTCCCTTATCTCTTTACTGTTTTTAGTATCTTTTAATTTCCTATTGAAGCTGATATTTTGAATATTCAATTACTGCCAAATAAAGATCATTTGTGTTCAAATATATCTGCTAAATCAATTTTGTATAATCTGTAATTGGTTGTGTAATTGAGCCAGTCAGCAATTGCAATTTATGTGCGACTTAATCGATTAAGTCATAGCTTTAATCAATTAATTGGGCAAGTTTCCAGAACAGGGTGTTGGTGAAAATAGCGGTAAGTGGGAACCGTGACACCTATTCAACCCCCCGTTCTAGGTGTATTATGTCACTGATACCTAACAAGTGGTATCAGAGCTAGTATGTCGTGCTAGCTCAACCGTATCCGCGTGATCCGTTAGGGAAATTAAATGGGTTCCACCAACCCCTTTGGCGGTGATGGCGCATCCATTAACCACCCTCCCATATTCAGTGAGAAGGATATGCCTATTGAGTAGTTCACATGAAAATCTTTATAGAGGCCATCGACTTGGATATTTGGGAATCCGTAGTCAACGGGCCCTTCGTTTCACAACATTTAGTGGACGATGAACCGAAAGATAAACCTAAAAGTCTACGGATCGATGATAAACGCAAAAATGTTCAGTATAACTTGGGTGCCAAAACTATCATCACATCGGCCTTATCCTATGATGAGTTTTTTCGGGTCTCACAGTGCCAAAATGCTAAAGAAATGTGGGACACTTTTACAAGTGACTTATGAAGGCACTAGAGAAGTCAAGTGTGTCAGGCTAAATGCCCTAACACATGAATATGAGTTATTTCCTATGTTACCAAATGAATCTATTAGTGATATGCAAAAACATTTTACTCATATAGTTAACCATTTAGTTGCTTTGGATGGATTGTTTAACAAAGCTGAGCTTACTCACAAAGTTTTACGTTGTCTTGACAGGAGATGGCAACCAAAATTAACAACTATTATGGAATCAAAGGATCTTGACTCCATGCCTTTGGCTACACTATTCGAAAAAATCCAAGAGCACCAAATGGTGCTTGGACGCCTGACTATGCAAGAAGAATCAATTCACAAAAATAAAAATATTTCTCTCAAGGCAACAACGTATCAATCCACACAAGAGAGAGAAGAAGATGAATCTGTTTCAGATATAGACGAAGAGACTTTGAGCCTTCTCGTTCGCAAATTCGGGAAATTTCTAAAGAAAGCAGGTTTCAAACGTTTCCAGAAGAAAGAAGAGCGAGAGTCGACTAGAAAAGGCAAGAGTAAAGAGCGCTTCATTTCCCATGAATGTCGTAAGCTAAGACATATGAGGTTCCAATGTCCTACTTACCTCAAAGAGGTTGATTCAGATAAGAGCACTCCTCGAGACTTCAAATCAAAGAAAGCTTACATAGTATGGGATGTACCAATGGAGGACACGACATCAAGCACCTCAGACGAAGAGGAGACAGCCAAGCTATGCTTAATGGTCAGAACAAATGATGCTTGTTGCTCAAATTCAAAAGAGGTAAACGACGAGGTATATTTTGACACCTCATTCTGTTCATCTTATGATTCACCCTCTTATGAGGAATTATATGATACGTATGTCAAATTGCATGATGAGTTAAAGAAATTAGCTAGGATTAGCTACGATAGGAAAAGAGTAATCCTGCTAAATGAACAAAAAATAGTATCATTACAAAGAGAATTAGAGGAACTAAAATTGGAAAATGAAACATTAGATTTTATTTATTCTTGTAATACAGGCAATTGCTCTGAAAATTTGAGACTAAATGAAAAACTTGCAAAACTCACAGAGAGTCAAAACAAGTTAGACACTATGCTTAGTAAAACCAGGAATGTTGGTGACCATACCGGGCTAGGATATATTCCCCCTTCACGTAGGAGAAGACCATATAAGAGACCTATTAATCGGCCAAATAAGAATTTTTTTAAGAAAAAGGTTCATGTATGCTTTTATTGTGGCACTATGGCCACACTTCCTACTCTTGTTATATTAGAAAATATGGTATACCTAGTGCCGTGTATGTATGGATGACAAAGGGAGATAACTGCCTAGTTACTTGTTGAAAGCGTTGTTCGGTGTTTTTATTTTCGTTGGGAGTTTTCTTCTCTCAACAAATCGTCCTGACAGCAGTGTTAATTTGTTGAAAGATTAATACTCTCATTTTCGTTATGTCCTTTTTGTAAGTAAGAGAACTCGGTAGATCTATCCTTGCAATAAAAATGGTTTGTCACTTATGGAGACAACAACAAAGGGAAGATGCTTGGCACTGGTACAATTGGCAACTCAAATTAGGCCGTGATCGAAAATGTGCTATATGTTGAAGGTCTGGAACATAACCTCTTAAGTATCAACCAACAATATGATAAAGGTAACCGTGTATCTTTTGATTCTGAGTGTTGTATTATTCGTGACAATATATATAATAAAGTTAAGTTTATCAGATATCGTATAAATAATATCTACATGATTAATCTGGATGATGTCACTACTCTATTATCAAAATGTTTTATATCCAAAGATGATGACATCTGGCTTTGACATTGGCGTGTTGCTCATATTCACATAAAGCATCTAGATAAATTGTCTAAAAATAAATTGGTTGATGGGCTGCCAAAACTTGATTTTAAAACATAAGAAACTTGTAACACTTGTCAAAGATGTAAACAAGTTAAAAACTCTTGCTAAAAAGAATGTGATATCCACAACAAGACCTTTGGAGCTTCTCCATATGGACTTTTTTCTACCATCACAGGTTATGAGTTTTGGTGGTAGCTTTTATGCTTTAGTGATCGTTGACGATTTCTCTAGATTTACATGGACATTATTTCTCTCGTCCAAGAGCAATGCTTTTAAATCTTTCAAAAACCTTGCCAAGCAAATTTAAAACCAGTTTAATCATAAGATAGTATATATTCAATCTGATCATGGTGACGAAATTGAAAACCATTTATTTGATAAATTTTGTAATAAATATGGTATTATGCATCAATTTTCGGCCCCTCGTACCCCTCAAAAAAATGGAGTTGTTGAGAGGAAGAATCCGAGTCTTAGAGGAGCTTGCTATGTGATTAATCGTATACTCTTGAGGCCTACTTTTTAAAAAACTCCATATGAACTTTTAAAATGCCGTAGACCTAATATTTCTCATTTTCATTCTTTTGGGTGTAAATGCTTTTGGGGTATTCATTACATAGTAAAGCTTATCGAGTCTTTAATAAGTATTCAATGCAAGTAGAAGAGTTTGTGCATGTCCATTTTGAGGAATCTTCTCCAAAAGAGAAGAGGAATATATTTCATGATGATGTTGCTGGTGCTTTGGAAGAAGCATACTCAAAGGACATGGACCAGGACAAAGAAGAAGCAGAAGTAGAGCAAAATATTCAAGATGAGCATCAGGACCTGCCATTCGCGTGGAAGACCAAGAAGGATCATACACTCGATAAATTGATAGGTGATATAACTACGGGGTGGTAACGCATAGATCTTTACATAACCTTTGTAACTTTGTAGCTTTTGTATCTCAAATCGAGCCTAAGACCATCGATGAAGCCATTGAGGATGTGCACTGGGGTATAACTATGCAGGAAGAGCTAAACCAGTTCGAGTGCAATAATGTATGGGACTTGGTCCCTAAGCCTAAAGAACACCTAGTGATTGGTACTAGATGGGTCTTATAAATTGGATGAATCTGGCTTAATATTAGGAAATAAGGCTCACTTAGAGGCCAAGGGCTACAACCAGGAGGAGGGCATCGATTATGATGAGACCTACGCTCCTGTAGCCAGATTAGAGGCCATAAGAATGTTTTTATCCTTTGCATCAATTATGAACTTCAAGCTTTTTCAAATGGATGTCAAGAGCGCCTTCTTAAATGGCTACATTTAAGATGAGGTATATGTAGATCAACCTCCCAGCTTTGAAAATTTAAATATCTGAACCATGTATATAAGCTCAAAAAGGCCCTTTATGGCCTGAAACAAGCTCCCAGAGCTTAGTATGATAGATTGAGCTCTTTCCTCTTGGAAAAGGATTTGTGATGGGTATGGTTGATACTACCCTCTTTATTCGTAGATTAGATAATCGTGTGCTTTTAGTTCAAATATATGTTGATGATATAATATTTAGATCTACTAATGACATTATATGTAAAGAATTTTCTGAGTTGATGCAGGGTGAATTTGAGATGTCAATGATGGGAGAGCTGACCTTCTTTCTTGGACTTCAAATCAAACAAATGGAAAGCGACATTGTTATTCATCAATCGAAATATTGCAAAGAGTTATTGAAGAAGTTCGAAATGGAAAAGTGTAAAGAGGTTTCAACACCTATGGCGTCCGCATGCTATCTAGATAAAGATGAAAAGGGAAAAGTAATCGAGGTAACCAAATATCATGGGATTATCGACTCCTTATTGTATTTAACTATGAGTCGCCCCGATATTATGTTTAGTGTTTGTATGTGTGCTAGATTTCAAGCTTTGCCTAAAGATTCACATTATACTACTGTAAAACGAATTATGAGATATTTAAAAGGAACAACTAATATGACTATCCTTGGTAGGGTATTCCGATTCCCATTTTGCAGGATGCAAGTTTGATCGGAAAAGCACTAGTGGGACTTGTCATTTACTTGGTAGTTCCTTAGTTGCATGGCACAGTAAAGAGCAAGCATGTGTTGCTTTGTCCACCGTCAAAGAGGAATACATTGCCGCTAGTGTGTGTTGCGCTCAAATCATTTGGATGAAGCCGCAACTTAAGGACTTTGGACTAATATTTGAAACGAATCCCATAAAATGTGATAACACAAGTGCCATAAACCTATCCAAGAATCCCGTTTTACATTCTAGAACCAAGCATATTGAAATAAGACATCATTTCTCGCGTGACCATGTGCAAAAATACGATTGTGTGCTTGAATTTGTTGAAACATTTAAGCAATTGGTTGATATTTTCACCAAACCTCTCTCACGATATACCTTATGTGCTCTTCGAAGAGAACTTGGAATTTTTGATGAAAATTATCTTGTTTAAAATCGTCTAAAATTTTTATTATATGCTTTGCATGATTAATGTCTTTTATGCTTCAAAATGTATATTTGTTATGAATGCATCCTATTCCTTTTATGACTCATGTTCTTGTGTGACAAGCTGAAAATGTATATGTGATTGAGTAAAAACTGCTTGATAAATGTTAGAAATCTTTGCATGCTTTTAAAATCCAAAAACTTCTTGATTCTGCATATTTGATGCCAGTTAATCGATTAACTATCCTCCTTAATCGATTCAAATGAGTTCGAGTATCAAATATTTCAATTTTCATTAAATTTAATCGATTAAGACTTATTTTAATCGATTACCTGGGCTCATTTTTCTGAAAACGTGGAATTTTTACACTGCTTAATCGATTAAATGCAGTACTTAATCGATTAATGACAGCAGGTATATTAGAATCAGAAATGGTTTTGCCATTTTTTCAAACCCTATTTTGCTCCTTTTCTCTGAAAATCTCAAATGCAAGCAGCAAATTCAAAATCTTAGCTCAGTAGAAGTATTAAACCTCACTTTTACCCCATTTTGAAGATGATCTCTATTACTCACGATTTTAATCATCAAAGAAAAGAGGACGTTCGAAGAGGTCCAAGACAACTGCTCAACGCACTCGTAGGCCTCCTAATGCTTCATCTTCAAATCCGAATGTGAGGCACGATCGTGGAGATCCCTACTACTCTCTCATCCTTCAAGAGACCTGGTTGTCCAAATTTTTGGGAAGGAAACCCACCTACATAAGGTATGTTGATCTTACTTGGATGGTGGAACAAACCTTCAAATTTCGGCAAGGTTTGCAGGCTCAGGGTGTTGTAATGTTTGTAGAATTAACGGGTAACTGTACCAGCCCTGAATAGGGAATTTTATGCTAACTTCTGTTATAAGGATGGTAGATATTGGTCTATGATTTCAGGAAGTCTGTTTGACATGGATAGTAGCATTTTTATGAATGTGGGTGGCTTATCCACTACTAGTGTTAACCTAGGTGATTGTGAATAGCTTACTGATTTCGATGCTGCTGAGGTATAAATATCATGTTTGAGAGGTCCCCATTTGTATGTCTAGGGAGAATTGACTAAAGCTAGTTCTTTATCGGTAGAGAATAGATTGCTTCACTATTTGATTGCGTACATATTGATTCAGAGGAACACTAACTACGCCCAACCTATTGTTAATGATCTAAAATTTATGTATGTTGTGAAGGAAAAAATAATAGTTAATTGGCCTGAAGAAATTCTAAAGGTCATGTATAATGTCTCTACATCGCAATCCAAATTGCTACCCTACAATATCTTCATATTGAGAATTATTGACATATCTCACACCATCGTCACAGAGACTTCTAACAAAGATCACCGTGTTGGTGAAATCCTTATCCACAAGATGGGTATATACAAGTATGGAAGTACTTAGTAATACCAGGAAGATTTTAATATAGTGGATTTGGAGCTATCTGATGATGAGGATCAGGCTGGTACAGATCAACCTAATGCAGAGACTCGGGGGGAGCCATCTGGAACTGCACATCAGGAATCATCCTTTGGATTAGCTCAATTGAATGCCATGGAGCAAAGGTTGAACAACAAGATGCATTTAAACTATCAATCTTTGAAGGACTCCTACCATACTGACTTGGAACATTTGAGGAGCGTCAGATTGCGTTCATCAATAACCACTATGAAGTTATGAAGAGCTTTGTCCAGAACACTGCTGAGGCACATAATGCGAGATTTTGTGTAGAGTTTGAGAAGCTGAGATTCCTCATCTAGGGTGATAGTAGTTCTCCGCATCCTTAGATTATAAGGCCTTAGACCTTAGATTACCATAGGTTTAGTCTTTCTATATGGCTATCTTTTAGGATTTATGCTGCTTTGTAATTTCGAGTCATATTTTCTCTTTGCTTTCTGGATTGTAACTCTAACTATCTACTATTGCTGCAACTTTATCACTTGATATGCATGCCATTTGAACTTAAATCGTTTCTATTATGGTTTCATGTTGCTTATATATGTCAAATATGGCATGATTGAATGTTTAATGGATCTTGATCATGTTTGGTTATATGTATATCTTATGTTTTATTGAGCCTACTGTTTGAATGTTATAATGTAAATTCTTGATCGTTCCATGCTTGATTAGTTCATGTATAACCTTCCATGCCCTTAAATCTATCATATTGCTGTATTTTGTTAGTTTACTCGATTCACCTGCTGATTTAATCGATTAAATGTTGATAAATTTGTGCACTTGTTCAATTCTTTCATCAACTGGTTAATTAATTATATTCCCAATATTAATTGATTAATTACAGGTTGAGTTAACTTCATATCTCTTCTTACTTTTGACCAAAATTTCATTTAGTTTATCTTTTTGATAATGTCAAAAGGGGGAGAAAGGTTGTTTTGCTGTTTAATGTGTGTAGGTTGTAAATAATATCAAGCTCTCGTTGTCTAGTTTATGCGCTTTAACTTTGAAAATAACAACCATGCATTTTGTGATCATCTTCAAGCTTTGCATCAAAACAAAATTGGTGTTGAGTTTGTCATCATCAAAAACGGGGAGATTGAAAGTGCAATCTGTCAAGAGGGCACTTATGCTTGCCTATGTTTTGATGAAGACAAAGGACTTAGTGAAATCTTAAAGACAACTCAACAAATCAACATACCAAAGATTCAAGAGCTTCATGTCTAGACTAGAGTCTTAGATGTGTCTTAGTTATTGAGTCTAGGTTAGGTAAACCTAGATGCAAATCTCACATCATATCATTTACATGAGACATGTCATCTAGTTTATTATATGTTCATGCATTAATCATACATGTTATTTGTGCATTTTAGGCATAACATAAAGGTAAAACATGTATAGTTGATAAGCATAACATATAGGTAGTTTACCAATTAACATCATAACTGAAAATACGCCAGTTAATCGATTAAGTGAAGCTTTAATCGATTAACATGAATGCAGTTTTAATAGTTTCAACATAAAACTTTTTAACAGCCCGTTAATCGATTAACATGCAACATAATCGATTAACTGGGTGAAAAACAACTTTTCTATATAAATTGTTTTGTTAACATATTTCGTATAAGATTTGATACATTTATACATTCATATTAGAATTGCTAGGTTGCGTATTTTCATGTTCAATGTATGTCATATAGGCAGAGGGAATTTCATGTGAGATTAGGGTGAGATAGTATTATGCTTAGGATTAACATATCATCCATTGCATATTATCAAATGTGTTCTTCATCCTATCTTGTTCTTGCATGATTGTTTCACTACTGTTTAGAGTTCTATTAAAGGGAAAAATCACATGTTCATCATGATTTTCATCTTATACATATTCATAGTAATTGTGAGATTTGTATAGGTTTATAGCTTGTTTTTTCTTGTTATATTTGAGTTATTTTAGTGCTTCACATTACTTTGTTCTTTGTATTGTTTGTGTAACAAGGGAAGTCGTCTCTTGGTGTCGTACCAATTAGAGAGTCTTCACCAAGACTTAGAGGTATTGAGTTTAGAGCATACTCTTGGCTGGGGCTGGATCGTAGGAAAGGTTTTCCTAGGCGATTGGGTAAGTTCAAACCAAGGTATAGGTTCTGGGAACTCAAGAAAGGAGCGTTGAAGGTCTTGTAATTGGAAGTGTATTTGTAAGGCACATTGGTTTCAATTTTAGAGAAGAAAAATCTCCCAGATCAGAGGGGAGGACTGGATGTAGTTTTACAGTGGACCGCAAAATGAACCAATATAAAAACCTTGTTGCAGTTTGTTTCTTTCCCTTATCTCTTTACTGTTTTTAGTATCTTTTAATTGCCTATTGAAGCTGATATTTTGAATATGAAATTACTTCCAAATATAGATCATTTGTGTTCAAATATATCTGCTAAATCAATTCTGTATAATCTGTAATTGGCTATGTAATTGAGCCAATCGGAAACTACAATTTCTGAGCGACTTAATCGATTAAGTCATAGGAACAGGATACCTAACAATTACGATTAGGATTAGGATAAGAATTTGGATTAGGAACAGGATTCGGAAGAGGATTAAGATTAGGATTAGGATTGAGATTAGGATTTGGATTAGGATTAGGATGACGATGAGGATTATTATTAGGATTTCGATTAGGATTAGGATTTGGATTAGTTTGAGGATTAGGATATTGGTCAGGATTAGGATTTGGATTAGGATTAGGATTAGGGTTGGGATGAAGATGAGGATGAGGATGTGTATTAGATGAGGATGAGGATGAGCGTGAGGATGAGGACAAGAATGAGGATGAGGATGAGGATAAGTGTGAGGATGAGGATAAGGGTTAGGATGAGAATTAGGACTAACATTAGGATTAGGATGTGCATTAGGATGAGGATGAGGATTATGGTTAGGATTAGGATTACGATTAAAGTTTGGATTAGGATTAGGATATAGACGTGGATTAGGATGAGAATGAGGATGAGGATTATGATTAGGATTAAGATTTGGATTTGGATTAGCATTAGAATTTGGATTAGGATGAGGATAAGGATGATGATGATGAGGATGATGATTAGGATTGGGATTAGGATTAGGAATTTAATTAGGATTAGAACTCATATTAGGATTCAGATTAGGACTCAAATTAGGATTAGGATTAGAATTAGGATTTGGATTTGGATTTGAATTAGGATTAGGATTAGGATTAGGATTAGGATTAGGTTTAGGATTAGGGTTAGGATCAGGATTAAGATTTGGATTTGGATTAGGTTTCGGATTAGGATTTGGATTAAGATTAGGATGAGGATGAGGATAAGGATAAGGATGAGGATGAGAATGAGGATGAGGATGAGGATTAGGATTAGGATTAGGATTTGCATTAGAATTAGGATTAGGATTAGTTTTAGGATTAAGATTAGGAATTTAATTAGGATTAGGATTTTAATTAGGATTAGGATTAGGATTAGGAGTTAGATTAGGATTAGGATTAGTACTTAAATTAGGATTAGAATTAGGATTTGGATTTAGATTAGGATTAGGATGAGGATGAAGATGAGGATGATGATGCGGATGAGGATGAGTATTAGGATTAGGATTTGGATTAGGAACATGATTTGGATGAGTATCAGGATTAGGATTAGGATTGAGATTAGGATTAGGATGAGGATTATGATTAGGATTAGGACTTGGATTTGGGTTAGGATTCGGATTTGGATTAGGTTGAACAGTATGATAGAATTTCATGAGGGAGTTTCTAGAAGTAGTATGAACAATATGATAGAATTGATTTTTGTACTACAAAATGCACATAAAATTTGTCCAATTCTGATAAACAGTTCAAAAGTTATGCTAAAAATAGAATGCAGAGAGCATGATATTCCCCTAGTTATGCACTACATTCAACAGTAACGACCAGACAGGGCGGGAATGGAAATTCAATTTGCATTTCAGTATACCACCAAATGTTTGCATCAATAACATTCTAAAATCATAGGAAACAACCACAAAAGGGTTGAGGCCAAAATTCAAAGCCTTACTAATTCAGCTAAACAAGAAATATTCTATTAAAATTAAAAAAAAACATTAAAAATAAAAAAGAAAGTGAAAAAAGGGTTCTTAGTTGGATTTTCTGGAAGGAGTTTTCGAACGTAGTACGAAAAGTCTAAGATAATGGATTTTTCTACCCCAAATGCACATAAAATTTGTCCAATTCTAATAAACAGTTCAAAAGTTATGCCACAAGTATAATTTATCAAAATACCATGCCAAGAGCCTAGGCTTCCCCTAGTCATATACTACATGCAACAGTAACAACCAAACGAGGCATAAATGTAAATTCATGTTAAATTTGAGTAAACAACCAAAACATTGCATCTATAACATCCTAAAATCATAGGAAACAACAACAAAATGTTTCAAGCCAAAACTCAAAGCCTAACTAATTTTAATGAACAAGAAAAATTCAAAATAAAACTTCAAAAATAAAAAAGAAATGCAAGAAGGGTTTTATTGGAAATTCACGAGGGATTCTTCAGACATAGTATGAAAGGTATGATAGAATGGATTTTTCTTCACCACATGCACTTAAAATTTATCCTATTCTAATACTCAGATCAAAAGTTCTGCTAGAAATAGAGTTCATCAAAATAATATGCAAATAATGTGGATTTCCCCAGTCATGCATAGGGCAGACATTGAAATTCATGTTAAATTTGAGTAAACAACCAAAGCATTGCATCAATAACATCATAAAATAATAGGAAATAAGCACAAAAAGCTTCAAGCAAAAATTCAAAGCCTAACTAGTTAAATTGAACAAGAAAAATTCAAAAATAAAAAAACAAATGGAAAAAGGGATTTTTTTTTTAAATTTAAGGATGGATTTTTCAGATGTAGTATGAAAAGTATGATAGAATGGATTTTGCTTCCCTAAATGCACATAAAACTTGTACAATTTTGATAAACAGTTCAACAATTATGCCAAAAATAGAATTTATCAAAATACTATGCAAAGAGCCTGATTTCTCCTAGTCATGGACATGGCAGAAATGGAAATTCATGTTAAATTTCAGTAAACAATCAAAACTTTCATTAATAACATCCTAAAATGATAAGAAACATCCACAAAAAGTTTCAGGCAAAATTCAAAGCCTAACTAATTAAACATAACAAGAACAATTGAAATTAAAACTTCAAAAATAAAAAACAAATGGACAAAGGTTTTTTTTTCAATTTTCGGATAAAGTTTTCAGACATAATATTGAAAGTATGATAAAAGGGATTTTTTTTACCCCAAATGCACATAAAATTTGTCAATTCTGATAAACAGTTCAAAAATTATGCCAATAATAGAATTTATCAAAATACTATGCAATCTGCCTGAACTTCCCCTAGTCATGCACGTTAATGTTTTGTAGCAATTCTCAACTAATCCAAAGAGTGAAAATCATTTTTATAAGAATTGGATATGTCTACAATACAAAGTCAAAATTGCTATGTAATGAGTTACTTGACCTGGCTAACAAGTTACTAGATCTAGGTAACAAGTTACCTGAACTTTGCGACAGTTGGTAACAAGTTACTATAACTGCATAATAGGTTACCTAACTGAGAAAACGGTTACAAAGCAAAATAGACTGATGTAGCCGATTAATTCAGTGTATTAATCGATTACCACCTTGGAAAGAACGTTTGTGTAATCGATTATCACTTTGTGACAATCGATTACACAGAGCTGTTGAAACCATATTTTCAAATTCAAATGAACAACTTTCATCCAAATTGAATAGGTTTCATTCCAATCATGTCTCCTCTTCATGGAAGGATGTCATGGGTGATTGGAAGCTTATTTAAAGGCATTGAAGCATCCAAATTCAATATACATCATAACACATTAAAATAACAATCACATAAAACTTTCAAACACTTAGTGAACAAATTTTCTACACATTTTTCGTAAGCAACTTTGTTTCTAAACTTTTACATTTTCTGATGTTGCTTGACTATGTGCAAAGTGTTCTAAAATTTTAAAAGATTAAGAGATCAAGTATTATAAGTGGTAGAATTGTCAAAACTTGTACATGCAATCCAAAGCCTTTGTTATATTCTTCATCTTGGTTGTAAACTTTTTGACACAAGGGTGTCTTAAGAAGGGGTAAAGATTTCACTTGAAAAATGAATTTTCAAGGGTAGATAAGTTGTGAGTGTGTGATAAGTGCCAAATTTACCTAAAATTCATACACTTTTATGGCACTTATCTTAAGCATAATTGAGAATATCAACTTAAAATAATACTTTTTGTACAAAATATCACAATTTCGTATATTTGTGTTTGTATTTCCTTTTTATCTATTTTGTAGGAATTAAAATGAAGAAAATAAGAAAAAAGATTCATGGTCAATAAAGCAAAAAAGTCAATAAACCAAGGTGCTCAACCAGGCAGTTGAGCGTGGAACAAGCAACGTTTAGCTGACCTGGACACCAGCCTGACCTGGACCAAACTGCTCAACCAGGCATCTGAGCGGACCTGCTTAGCCGCTCAGCCTAGCACTAGACTAGACCTGGCATGGTCAGAAATTTGCTTGACATGGTCAGACACGATCTTGGCACAAGACCAAGTTGTTGAACAAGCTGCTCAGTGGTCCAACCAAGCAGCTCAGCGGAGAACGAGACTCCTGACCAGATCAGCAAGCACCAGGCCACGTCCCAGTCAACACGGTCAGAAGCTGCTGAATCAGCAGCTTAGCGGTGAAGCAGGTGCGCTGAGCGGTGTGCATCAGACTGGACTTAACCATCAAGCAAACCATTAAGTCATCCATGACCTCACCTCAAGTATCCCACCATAGTGTTTTTAGAAGTAGCTCACAATAGCTGGTCTCATAGCCCACAACTAGCTTTGATGAGTCATGCACAAGGAGGTGACTAAGCTACTTGGTCAAGGGACCAAACCCATGTTGAAGAGTTTGGTCAGCTACTTAGCGGTCCAGCTAAGCAGCTCAGCGGTATGGCATTGATGCCTATAAATAGGAGACCATTTCCTTCGAGCAAAAAGAATCATAACACACCAAAAAAAGATCAAAAACACTTGAAAGAA
>NC_032022.1:12318903-12319401 GCF_001865875.1 Lupinus angustifolius | reverse complement strand
AAGAATTAGTTGTACTACTTAGTTTATTTGCCAAGTTAAGCATGCTTTTCTTAAGATCTTACATTCATCACTCATTCAATATTAGAGTCGCCAATGGTTAGGGTGTGACAACCTAATCTCTTTTATGGGTTAGTATTATTTAAGTGATGAATATAAGTGTTTGTCATTCTACAATTTTAGGATATACACTAAAAGGAGGATTTCAGACCTTGGTGTTTGGGGTTAACCAAAGTAAAACTTAAGAACTTGTCTAAGTAGTTCAAACTCAGAAGAAGTTGAGAAATATGTGTTCCTTATTCAAAATCATCTTGCCTCCTCAAGAATTTGTGAATATTTAGTTTGTTTTTCATGTTGATTTATTTATGTGCAAATCAAACTGAAAAACCATCAAAATATGTTTAAACCATTATTTGTGCTTTGACATGTTTACATGATTTATTTTATTAGGCAATTCCTTGTGGTTCGACATAATCATATACTATACTACAATTGAATCTT
>NC_032022.1:12307577-12318803 GCF_001865875.1 Lupinus angustifolius | reverse complement strand
AAAAGTGATGAAGCTAACTTACTAACTTTTATTTCTGGTTATTTACTTTCCGCATTTTATTTATTCTTTAATACCAACCTTCCTTAAGGAAGAAGTTTGGTTTGTTAATAAAATGAACCTGAAAGGGAGTAAAAAAATAAAAGGTCACTTAAATTTATTATTCTTTTGTTCTTTAATTATTTATTTGTATCTAACAACTAACTATTCATCACTTTTATATATTAGAATAGCATTAAACCGGTGTTGGAATTTATTCCACAAAACCGAGATGGTATTCAAAGGTACTTAATAATTATGTAATAACTGATTGCTTCGATACCATTGTACCGGCGTTAGCATTTATTCTAACAAAGCCGAGATGGGGCAAAGAAGGAATGACTTATTTACATGATTATTAAAGAAGTAAGTTGTAACTGGAATATTATTGAAACCATTATACCGGCGTTAGAATTCATTTTAACAAAGCCGAGATGGCGAACAAAGAACATAACGAAAATGACAGTATTAATCTTTCAACAAATTGACACTACTGTCAGGACGATTTGTTGAGAGAAGAAAACTCCCAATAGAAAACATCGAGATAACCTTTCAACAGTGTGTAAGGTACAAAAGTATTCCCGGGAGAAATTGAAATTATAACTCAAATTATATATTGGAAAAATCTCTTGTGTGGCAAGAGTACTGGATGTAACCTTCGGTGGACAAGAAAGTGAACCAATATAAAAATTCTGTGTGTACTCTTCTTCTACTCATTCTTATCATTTACTTTTTGCTTTACTTGGTTGAATTATGCATAAACAAACCGTTGCATTTACACTTTGAGATCATAACATAAAAATCAGCCATATTCTCCAAACAACTAATTCAACCCCCCGCCTCTTGAACTTACAAAAACATCAAAAATAAAAAAGAAAGGGAAAAAGGTTCTTTTGGAATTTCAAGAGGGAGTTTTCAGAAGCAATATGAAAAATATGATAGAATAGATTTTTCTACCCCAAATGAACAAAAAATTTGTTCCATTCTGATAAACGGATCAAACGTTATTCACAAAAACGAAACGACCAAAAAGGGAAAAAAGGGTTTTTTGGGGATTCCAAGAGGGAGTTTTCAGAAGCAATATGAAAATTATGGTAGAATGACTTTTTCAACCCAAATCCACATAAAATTTGTCAAATTCTGATAAACGGTTCAAACATTATTCACAAAATAAAACTTATCAAAATACTACGCAAAAAGAGCCTGAATTACCCCTAGGTATGAAGTATATGCAACAGTAACAACTAGACGGGGCAGAAATGAGAGCCCATGTTAAATTTGAGTAAACAATCGAAACTTTGCATAAAAAACCTCCTAAAATCATAGGAAACAATCACAAAAAGTTTCAAGCCAAAATTCAAAGGCTAACTAATTTTACTAAGCAAGAAATATTCAAGACAAATTCAAAAATAAAAAAGATATGGAGAAAGTGTGTTTTTTCGATTTTGATGAGGGAGTTTTCAGATATAGTATGAAAAGTATGATATAATGGATTTCTCCTAGTGATGCACTAGATGCAACAATATCAATTAGATAGGACAAAAATCGAAATTCAAGGTAAAATTTAAGTATACAATGAAAACATTGCATCAATATCATCTTAAAATCAAAGGAAACAACATCAAAAAGTTTCAAGCCAAATTTTAAAGCCTAATTAATTTAACTGAACAAGACAAATACAAGACAAATTCAAAATAATATATCAAATATAAAAAAGAAAAGGCAAAAGGGTTTTTTTGGATTGTCGTGAGGGAGTATTCAGAAGTAGTATGAAAAGTATGATAGAATGGATTTTTCTACCCAAGTTTCACATAAAATTGATGTTATAAAAATACGATGCAAAGAGCCTGAATTTCCCCTAGTCATGCATAACATGCAAGAGTAACAACCAGACACCGCAAAAATGGAAATTCATGTGAAATTTGAGTAAATAACCAAAGCATTATATCAATAACATCCTATATTCATAATAAACAACCACAAAGAGTTTCAAGCCAAAATTCAAAGCGTAACTAATTTAACTGAACAATAAAAATTCAAGATAAATTCAAGATAAATTCAAGATAAATTCAAAATAAAACTTCGAAAATAAAAAAAGAAATGGAAAAGGGGTTTGTTTAGGAATATCATGAGGGTGTTTTTAGATGTACTATCAAAAGTATGATAAAATGGATTTTTCTACCGCAAATGCACAAAAAAATTGTCTAATTCTGATAAACGGTTCCAAAGTTGAGACAAAAATAGAATTTATCAAAAACTTGACATTAATAACATCTTGAATTTCCCCTAGTCATGCCCTACATGCAACAATAACAACCAACCAGGGTAGAAATGGAAATTCATGTTAAATTTGATTAAAGATCCAAAACTTGGCATTAATAACATCTTCATATAATAGGAAACAATCACAAAAAGTTACAATCCAAAATTCAAAACCTAACTAATTTAATTGAACAAGAGAAATTATATAATAAAATAGAAATGGAAAAATGGTTTTTGTTTTTTGAACTTTCAAGAGGGCGTTTTCAGACATATTATAAAAATTATGACGAGATGGATTTTTATACCCCAAATGCACATAAAATTTGTCCAAATATGATAAACGATTCAGAAGTTATCACAAAATAGAATTTATTAAAATATTATGCAAATAGCCTAAATTTCCCTTAGTCATACACTACATGCAATAGTAATAACCAGATAGGGCAGAAATAGAAATTCAACCAAAGCATTGCATCACTAACATCTTAATATAATAGGAAACAACCACAAAATGTTTCAAGGCAAAATTCAAAGCCTAACTAATTTAACTGAACAAGAAACATTTGAGACAAATTCAAAATAAAATTTCAAAAATAAAAAAAGAAAAGGAAAAAAGGGATTTTTGGAATTTTAAGAGGGATTTTTCAGACACATTATGAAAATGGATTTAATTTGTAAACACCGACAGTGTAAAGCATATTTTCATTGTCAGTCAATCCTCCACCATACATATGTTAAACTCATTGACTGTTTAACAACAATATTGCAAACCAATGGTGGATGATATGCTGACAGTGTAGAAAACTTTACATTGTCGGTGCATAGATTTTAAACTCTTAGAAAATTATGATAGAATAGAGTTTTCTTCCTCGAATGCATATAAAATTTGTATGAATCTGAAAAACAGTTCAAAAGGTAATCATAAAATAGAATTTATCAAAATAATGTGCAAGGAGCCTGAATTTTCCCTACTCTTGCACTACATGCAATAGTAACAACCACACAAGGCAGAAATGGAAATTCATGTTAAATTTGCGTTTACAACCAAAACTTTGCATCAATAACATCCTAAAATCATAGCAAACAACCACAAAATATTTCATGCCAAAATTCAAAGCCTAACTAAATTAACTAAACAACAAAAGTTCGAGACAAATTTAAAATAAAATTTCAAAAATTAAAAAGAAATGGAGGAAAGGTATTTTTATTTGGTTTTTCAGGAGGGAGATTTCAGGCGTAGTATAAATAGGATGTAAGACTGGATATTTCTAACCCAAATCTACATCAAATTTGTCCAATTCTGATACACAGTTCAAAAGTTATGCCAAAAATAGAATTTATCAAAATACTATACAAAGAGCCTGAGTTTCCCTTAGTAATGCAGTACATGCAAAAATAAAAACCAGACACAGCAGAAATGGAAATTCAAGTTAAATATGAGTATACAACCAAAACTTTGCATCGATAACATCCTAAAATCATAGGAAACATCCACAAAATTTTTTAACCCAAAATTAAAAGCCTAACTAACTTAATTGAACATGAAAAATTCAAAATAAAACTTCAAAAAAAGGATATGGAAAAAGTGTTTTTTTCAAAATCTTATGCAAAACATTCAAAGCCTAAGTAATTTAACTGAATAAGAAACATTCGAGCCAAAATTCAAAGCCTAACTAATTTAACTGAAGAAGAAAAGTTCAAAAATAAAAACGAAATTGAAAAATCATTTTTTTTTATTTTAATGAGGGAGTTTTTAGATGTAGTATGAAAAGTATGATAAAAATAATTTGTATACCCCAAATGCACATAACATTTTTCCAATTCTGATAAATGGTTCAAAATTTATGCCAAAAATAGATTTTATCAACATATTATACAAAGATCCTGAATTTCCCTTAGTCATGCACTACATGCAAGAGTGACAACTAGACAGGGCAGAAATGGTAATTCATGTTTAATTTGAGTACACAATCAAAATTTTGCAACAAAAACATCATAAAATCATTGGAAACAAGTAAAATTCACAACCTAACTAATTTAACGGAACAAGAAATATTTAAGAAAAATAAAACTTCAAAAAAAAAAAGAAATTCGAAAAAGGATAGAAATATTTAACTGAACAAGAAATATTTCAGACGTAGTATAAAAAGTATGATAGCATGGGTTTTTTTACCTCAAATGCACATCATGATATTCTCCTAGTTATGCACTACATTCAACACTTATAGACAAATAGGGCAAAAATGGAATTTTATGTTATATTTGAGTAAACAACCAAACTTTTACATCAATAACATCCTAAAATCGAAGGAAACAACAACATAAAGTTTCAAGCCAAAATTCAAAGCTTTACTAATTCAACTAAACAAGACAAATTTAAAATAATTCTTCAAAAATAGATTTGACTTGTTCTGATAATGCATTTTTCTACCCCAAATGCACATAAGATTTGACTTATTCTGATAAACGGTACACACATTATGCCAAAAATAATATCATGCAAAGAGCTTGAACTTCCTCAAGTCATGCATAAATGCAACAGTAACAATCAGACGAGACAAAAATAGAAAATCATGTTAAATTTGAGTAAACAACCAATACTTTGCATCAATAACATCCTAAAATCATTGGAAACAAACACAAAATGTTTCATGCCAAAATTCAAAGCCTAACTAATTTTAATGAACAAGAATCATTCAAAATAAAACTTCAAAAATAAAAAAGAAACGGAAAAAGAGTTTTTTTTTGGAATTTTAGGAGGGAATGTGATAAGTGCCAAAAATACGTAATTTTCACACACTTTTCATGGCACTTATCCTATATAATTCACTCAAAACCAACTTAATTCAACACTTTTGTAGATAAATTGTCATAGTTTTATTCTATATTTTGTTCAGCTCTTTTCCAAATCTTTGTGTAAAGTTTTTTAGGAAAAATCAAAGAGAAGAAAAAATCAGAAAAATAGTCAAGCATGGGGGTGTCCACATAAGCCACTTTTGATGCACACGTGGAAAGCTAAGTGCTTGGCAAAAAGCATAGACCAAAAACATGAAGCTGCTCACTAAGCAGCCTAGCATGGACAAATAGGACCGCCCAACTGACCTAGCACCAACTTGACTCGGTCAGACACAAGCTTTACATGGACCGACACAAGCCAACGTACTTAAGCATGAAGCTCAGCATGCACCTGGACCGCCCCGCTCGAAACCACACACCTGGCTAAAGCAGGACAAGCTACTCAAGCAAGCACCTGAGTGGTGCCACCTAAGAAGCCAGGAAGGCTGGACCCAGCAAGTGATCAAGTTGACTTGGCCACCAAACAATAATGACATCATGCATGACCTCACTTGACACAGCCTCTAAGAAATATTCAGAATAGCCCATAATAGCTTGGTCAAGTAGCTCACAAGTAGCTTCGGTGAGTGAACAACAAGCACTGACTAAGCTGCTTAACTAAGGATCAAACCCATGCTGAAGGGTTTGGTGAGCCTGGTGTGGACCAAGAGGGCCAAGCGGTGACCTGGTTTCTTATAAATAGAGGCCCTCCTCCACCATTCAAAACACTTCCATTTTTGACTTCATCTCTCAAAAACACTTCTCTCTAGAATTCATGTACTTTTGGGAGACGATTCTAATCTAGTTCTTAGGTAAAGTTTTTAATTTTCTCTTAAAAACACTTTTGGTTATTTTTTATTGTTTAAGAAGTTCTTAATGTAGTTTTAGCTTGATCACCTAAAACTTAATTTAAAAATCCAAAATGCTTCTTCTTAGGATATTGACAAGTGAACTAAAACGTATAACCTACATCTTACTTCACTTTCCATATCAAAGCATCTATTTTAAGCAACTTATATTCATGGCTAAATAAAGTTAAGAGAGCCTGAAGTAGGGTGTGACAACCTACTCCGACGAGTGAAAGTTAATTATTATTTTGTGTATTACATAAGGTTTGAAAATCATCTTTCCATACTCGGACACTAAATGGGGGATTTAGACTTGGTGTTTGGAATTAACCAAAGTATAACACATAACTTGTATAATGTTTTCAAAATCATTTGAGTCGAAAAATAATTCTATATTTCAAACCAATTTTCTCCTGAAGAGTTGGTGAATATTAGTTTATGTTTCTTTGTTAATGTTTTATGCAACATAGTAAAACATCATCAAAAAAGTTGTTAATCACTACTTTTTCTAAAATATGCCTATATGATTTTCTTCTATTAATGCAATTCCATTCGGATTGACATAACCCTATACTATACTACAATTGAATCTTGAAAGAGATGCAAGTGTAAAATAGTAAAGTGTTAACTTATAAATTTTATTTGTTGATTAAAGATTCCTAAAAACATAATTTGAAACCAATTCATGGTTTGTAACTTTGTACATGTGAATAATATGTAAAAAGTGCAATCCAATCAATGGATTGTTACTTAGACAATAAAATAGTGATGAATTAATAATCTAACCGCTAACTTTTACTTTCTGTCATTTATTTTTCGCAACTAACCATGTGAATAATATGTAAAAAGTGCAATCCAATCAATGGAATGTTACTTAAACAATAAAAGAATGATGAATAATAAATCTAACCACTAACATTTACTTTCTGTCATTTATTTTTTGCAACTAACTTTTACTTTCTATCATTTACTTTATGCAACTAACATTTACTTTTCGTCATTTACTTTTACGCAACTAACATTTATTTATTGCTTTATTCTTTTATTCTTTATACCAACCCTTTGAAAGAAGTGGGACGGTTAATTGTTAAATTTATTCTTTTGTTCATTTTATTATTCTTTGATACCAACCTTTCATATAAGATGCAATTGTTGACTGCATCTTAAGGAGTATAGCTTCTTTGATCTTACCATCACTTATTAGTGACTTATGTAGGTACCATGAAGTACCTTGACAAAGACTGCATGATTGAAAAAAATTGCTAAACACATTTTTTTTAAGCTTTCATTGAGCAGAATGAGATATAAGCCTAAAACGTTTTTGTGAAAAATCACACAATGGCATCACAAGAAAATTTTGTGCAAATGGAATTTTAAATTGTGTAACATGATTATTGCAAACATTTTCAAAACAAAAGTGTAAATCCAAACCAAGTGAGGGAGTGAGCCAAACACATGTGAATAAGACTGAAATCAACATTTTCTTTGTCTAATTAAACTTGTTTTAGTCTTTAGTTCTCTTAATTGCATAAGATTGATAGGATAGGATCAAGACATGTGTATTCTTTAGTTGAACAAAAATGACCAAAAAGTTTAACAAAAAATAGGATCATCCTTTGATAAGCCCCTTTGAGCCAAACAAAGTGAATTATTTTTTCAAACAAACCCATGACCAAAAATTACAACCAACAGTTCTAATTAAGAGAGCATGAATTTTTAAAGTGTTCGAAAAAGTATAAGTCGTGGGGGAATTGGTGGGCTTGGTCTCTTGAAAAGGAAAAGTGAATCTTTTTTTGAATCTCTTTACAAAAACAACAAAAGTTGTCAAAAAAATAGAAAAACAAAAGGAGATTGAAAAATACAATGAAAAGACCAAAAGAGCCAAGGTTCAAAAAGCTGAAAGGTTGGGAAAGAAATTATGGAAAAAGTACAGTGAAGTGCTTCATTGAGAAAATTTTTGAAATCTTTTGTTCTCTTGAAATAAATTTGCTTATCCAAGAAAAACCATGACTTTCAAGCCTAGCCTCATTACAACCGAAAACAAGTCCTTAGTGATCCTTGCTTGAAAATGCAATTTTAAGAGAATAGGTGAGACAAAGAACAAGTTCAAATTACTACCACTACAAAGTAAAAGGGATACAGGCACATTCGTTTTGCCACATTTGTGGAAACCGTGGCAAACTTAAAATTAGGCCCAACATTGTGAAATGTATATGAGCCCAAATTGGTATTATACAGTAAAGGCCTTATACCTCTTCTTCCCTCCCTCCAAAATACTTCATCTCTTTTCCATCAAACCTTCTTCCATGAAAGCTTCTTCTATCACTGCTCAAAGCTTCTTCCATGGAAGCTTCTTTTATCACTGCTCAAAGCTTCTTCCATCACATGCATTTGCAGTTTCTTCTCAACTATATTAACATGCATTTTTTCAATTTTATAATATTGTTTAAAATTTTAGGAAATACGATTATGTCAAATCCCAATCCCTATGTTCGAGCGAGCACTCTCCTATCGCCGTTACAATCTTCACAGCGACGCCATCGATGCCAGCGGAATTTCCTCCTCCGATGAATCTAAACAAAGAAGCACAAGCTCTTATTTTGTCGTATCACCAATAAGGTTTCCAATTACTTCTCCAAAATCAGGGGTTCTAGTTACAACTGCTCTTGTGCTATCATCATATTCTTCATTCTTCTCTTATCGTTGGCTTTGTCGTTTCTCTTCACCTCCGTGGATTTTTTTTGTATTTCCTCTTTTGATCTTGTCTCTAATGCTCGGTTTTTTGGATTTGATGGACTTGAATATGATTTTGGAGCATGCAGTGTGCCTTATTGTAAGTTTCTTTTAAATGCATGCGTTGTATTTGATTTGATCTATTTATTCTCATTCTCACCATTTTTAGGGTTTTTAATTAATCGGACCAAGATAGAAATGCTAGATTTGGGTTTAGAGCTTTGTTTGTTTTTGGAAAATCATTTGGTTTGAATGTTATTAATGAAGAAAGGAAACCAATTTTAGTAACCAATGCTTAATGAATTTGTCATGAATATGCAGGCAACAATAATTGTTGGGTGCCAGATGCTGAATGCAATCACAATAGAGCATTTCGTCTTGAGACTCTTTATCACTTGAAGTTTGTAAGTGCAATAATCTTATCCTTTATTTTGATTTTAGAGTTTAAAGATAACAAATTCAACTTCCTTTTTTGAAGTTCTTGTTGTGTTTTACACTGTTTTAAGTGTTCTAAAATTATATTACAAATCATCCCCTAATTTCCTTATTGGCTTCCTGAGACAGACATGTCCAAAAGCTACCAAAAATGAAGAGGTGAATGCAAGAAGCATATTTGGTCTTGAATGGTCTAAGACTCTGAGCCTTTGGTTACATTTGCACTTTCATGTGGAAGCTGGTCTTCACCAGTAGTATGTTTTAATTTCTGAAATCTTAGCTCATAAGAGTGTTATCACTATTATGTGAATTTTTGTTGGTATAGTCAAGGTTATCCTCTCATTCAATGACTAAAGAACTAATCCTTTTCGGAGTGCTTCGTTGCTCCTCCCAACAATTATATGTGAGGAACTAATATTATATGTGAGGATTAAACTGGAAAAGTAATGAGAAAATTATAATACCACATTAAACAGACTAAAATCTTTCCATATTATTTCTCTCTCACGTTACCTCATATTAGCATGAGGCAGCTAGTATGATTAGAGTTTCATTGTTAGAAGTTTTAGTGAGGCTAGTGATATTTAAATGGCGGTAAGTGTAGAGATGAAATGTGAGGTGATGCATGTGACTGTTTAGGTTTTATTACTCAAATGTAACAGGAATTATGAAATGTTTTGTGGCCAAAGTGGAGAAAAACTAAATTGATATGGAACAGCTAAATTGATAAGATTATCCTTTCAAAAGAAAATTTGAAGAAGTAGAATGGTCTCTTCGGGAAAGTGGTTATTTAAACTATGAGGCTCGTTAAACTGAACTTTGGTTTGAAACTGTGGGTAGCTATCATCCTTATCGTAACACACTTTCATAATATTTTAATTCTTCAAATAAATAACTACATAATGTTTAGTTTGGTAGTTAGAGTATTGTAACTATTTTACTGTGTGTGTGTGCATTTCAGCTTTTGTGGCAAAGTTGGTGTTGAGAGAGGAGAATGTTAATGTTTCAGCTTTTGGGATTTTCTAACATTATTTTTCACAGTGATGGAAATGATATGGTCCTTCATCTTGTTCATCAATCTTGTAGACATTAGATCCTTCGAGGTAAATATAAATCTCATTCTATAGTTTGTTTTTCAATTTTCTCATTTTGTTTCTAATTTTCACATCTCTAATTTCATCTCTCTCAATCCATAATTTCATACTAGTAACCCAAGCACTAGCAAAGCATTACATTCTCCAAAATGTTTCATTGCATCATGGTTGGACAGTTCAATTGTTAAGGCTCTCCTCTACTCTTCAACCTCGTCAGCAACGCTCCTTTATAGGTAAATGAATATCCAATTTTGAGGTTTCTACTTTTCAATTTTATCAATTTGTTTCTAATTTTTGAAAATCTAATTTTGTATCTCTCAACTATCTTGTATTTGTTAATTTATCAATGGTCTTAAGCAAATTTGGTTGCTGTAATTAATTTTTTCTTTCATTGTTTAGGATTGATTTATGAGTGTATATTGTTGTAGATGATTTAGAGATTCTTTAACTTGTACTTATGAATGATGTCAAATAATTAGCTCTTTGGCTTTTTCTTTTAGGCATTTCAAGGATTGAAAACCACTATTTTGTGAACAAAGGATTCTTACCCCCATGTCCATTCTTGTTGGAGGGGTTGGTAAAATTAACTGCCTAATTCTTACCCCCATATGCCTAATTTTTGTGCTAAGATTTCAATTGCCTTCTCTTGTTTCAGGCGGCTTCTAATTTATATACTGAATCCTTTCCTAAGAATGAAATAACTGATCAAATTGAATTACTTGGCTACCCTGAACCACTAGGATGCGTCATCAAACAAATTTTATGAAAAGTACTTCATATTTCATATTTTGGCTTAAGTTTGTGCATGCACAGTCACTTAATAATTAACATATTTATTTTATTGACAGATACTTTGCAAATGTTCTGGTGAAGGTGATCTTAAGTCAAGGGTAATGAGTTTGTTTGAATTAATAGGGAACTATAGATGGGATGCAAAAGTAGTTTTAGTGTTTGCTGCTTTTGCTACAAAATATGATGAATTC
>NC_032022.1:12284666-12307477 GCF_001865875.1 Lupinus angustifolius | reverse complement strand
GGAAATGTAAATTAATGAGACAGAAAATTTAGAAAACCTCTTTAACTAGTTTAGAAAATGTATGGATTTCTGACTGGAGTAGTTATCTTCAAATGGAAAAGATAGGCAAAATTTATATTGTTGAATATAAAGGATGTTCAACAATCATTACATCAGGATTAGGAGATTAATATGTATGAATAACTGAAATAAATTAGCCACGGTTGGGTTGTGGCAAACCAATTATATTATAATAAATAGCCACGGTTAAAACTGTGGTAGAATAGAATAAACCGTGGCTGCGTTAATGTTACCACACTTCAAAACTATGTAGCTATTGTACAAATCAACCGTACCTAATATTTTGCAACGCCACCAATAGCTAGTGTTACCCAGACCGTGGCTAATATATTTTGCCACATTATTTCAACGGGTTAGCCACGATTTTAACCGTGGCTAATGAGAACTTTTTTTGTAGTGTACATGCAAATGGTTGAAAATTGAGTGAAACACTTACATCCCTTGAAAAGTTCTATTTTTAACTTGTGTGCACAACAAACACATTTTGATTGAAAATTGTTTTCTTTGGTTTTGTTACACATTTTTTTGATGAACATAGGCATAAACATTGATGTTTGAAGCATTATGTGTGAAATTCACAAATATTGAAAAATATCATTGGAAAATTTGAGAATGCTTATGCAATATATGAAATCATGTCAATCTAATATTGAAAATTAGCCAAAACCAATTCAGATGTGCTTTACATTTTGTTTGAGGACAAACAAAGTTTTAAGTTGAGGGGAGTTGATAATGCCAGAAATACATCTCTCTAGAATTCTTGTACTTTGGGGCCACAGTTCCAAGCTAGTTCTTATGTAAATTTTGTAATTTTCTCTTATAATTCAAGAGGAGAAAGGAGTTGGCAAATGTAATGCAAAAGTTAATTTTTTAATCTCATTTGGTTCCAAAAGCATGTCATCCTTGGATAGATGGCTAAGGCTCCTACACAGTGATTTGGATTATGGTGTAATGTTATTTCTTATCTTCATTTGTAACATCTTTTGATTTCGATATATATTCAAGTTATTACTTTCGGTTAATTTTGATTCTTTAAGAAGTTCTTAATGCGATTTAGTTTGATCACCTAAAACTTGATTTCAAGATCCAAAATGCTTCTTGTTAAGGTATTGACAAGTGAACTAAAACGTAAAACCTACACCTTAGGTCACTTGCCATATCAAAGCATCTATTTTAAGCAACTTATGTTCAAGGCTAAGTAATGTTAACGAAGCCTGAAGTAGGGTGTGACAACCTACTCCGACTAGTGGTAGTTAATTATTATTTAGTGTATTTCATAAGGTTTAAAAATCATCTTTCCATACTAGGACACTAGATGGGGGGTTTAGACTTGGTGTTTGGAATCAAGCATAGTATAACACATAACATGTCTAATGTTTCTAAAATCATTTGAGTCTAGAAATAATTCCATATTCCAAACCAATTTTCTCCTCAAGAATTTGTGAATTTTAGTTTATGTTTCTTTGTTAAATTTTGTATGCAACATAACACAAAATCATCAAAAAGTTGTTCATCATTATTTTTGCTATAATATGCCTATATACTACAATTGAATCTTGAAAGAGATGCAAGTGTAAAATAGTAAAGTGTTAACATATAAATTTTATTTGTTGATTAAAGATTCTTAAAAAGATAAGTTCAAACCAATTCATGGTTTGTAACTTTATACATTGGAATAATATGCAAAAACTGCAATCTCATCAATGGAATGTTACTTAAAAAATAAAAGAGTGATGAATGATAAATCTAACCACTAACATTTACTTTAGGTCATTTATATTCTACAACTAACTTTTACTTTATGTCATTTTCTTTCTGCAACTAACATTTAATTTTCATCATCTACTTTTATGCAACTAACATTTATTTATTGCTTTATTTTTTATATTCTTTATAACAACCCTTCAAAAGATGTGGTACACTTAACTTCTAACTTTATTCTTTTGTTCATTTTATTATTCTTCGATACCAACCTTTCATAAGAAATGGTATGGCTAACTTAATAAAATGACACTGGCCTTTATGGTATGGTTAAAAGGAACCCGAAAAGGAAGTAAATAAATAAAGTCACTAATTAAATATATTGTTCATCACTCACTTCTATAATTAAATAAATAAACTTAAAACAACCAGACTTAACCTTTGAACAAAATGACACATTTTTTTGTTGAGGGGGAATTCCTGTTGTGGAAATATGCTTTCAACAAAGTCTTCAGACATAGTATGAAAAGTATGATAGAATGGCACTTTCTACCCCAAATGCACATAAGATTTGTCCAATTACGATAAACGGTTCAAAAGTTATGCCAAAAATTCAATTTTTCAAAATACTATGCAAAGATCCTAAATTTCCCCTAGACATGCACATGGCAGAAATGGAAATTCATGTCAAATTTAACTAAACAACAAAAACATTACATTAATAACATCCTAAAATCATAGGAAACAACCACAAAAAGTATCAAGCCAAAATTCAAAGCCTAACTAATTAAAGTAAACAAGAAAAATTCAAATTAAAACTTCACAAATAAAAAAAATTGCAAAAAGTGATTTTTTAGCAATTTCGGGATGGAGATTTCAGGCGTAGTATTAAAATATGATAGAATGGGGTTTTTACCACAAATGCACATAACATTTATCCAATTCTGATAAACGGCTCAAAAGTTATGTCAAAAATAGAATTTATCAAAATACTACGCAAAGAGCCTGAACATCCCGTACTCATGCAATACTTGCAACAATAACGACCAGACGGGGCAGAAATGGAAATTCATGTTAAATTCAAGTAAACAACCAAAAATTTGCATCGATAACATCCTAAAATCTAAGGAAACAACCACAAAATGTTTCAAGCCAAAATTCAAAGCCTGGCTAATTTTACTAAATAAGAAAAATTGAAATTAAGACTTCAAAAACAGAAAAGAAATGGAAAAAGGGGTTTTCTGGAATTTCTTGAGGGAGTTTTCATACATGGTATGACAAGTTTGATACAATGGATTTTGCTTCACCAAATGCAAATAAAATTTGTCCAATTCAGATTAACGTTTCAAAAGTTATGTGAGAAATAGGATTCATCTAAATACTATTCAAAGACATGGATTTCCCCTAGTTATGCATAGAGCATAAATGGGAATTCATGTTAGATTTGAGTTAACAACATAAACATTGCATCAATGACATCTTAAAATCGTTGGAAATAAGCACAAAAAGCTTCAAGCAAAAATTTAAAGCCTGACTAATTAAACTGAACAAGAAAAATTCAAAATAAAACTTCAAAAATAAAAGAGAAATGGAAAAAGTTTTTTTTTTTAATTTCAGGATGGTTAATTCAAACGTATTGTGAAAAGTATAATAGAATGAATTTTTCTACCCCAAATGCATATAAAACTTGTTCGATTCTGATAAACGGTTCAAAAGTTATCTAAAAATAAAATTTATCAAAATACTATGCAATGAGCGTAAACTTCCCCTAGTCCTGCACTACATACAACAATAACAACCAAACGGGGCAGAACTGGAAAGTCATGTTAAATTTGAGTATAAAACCAAAACTTCGCATGAATTACATCCTAAAATCATAGGGAACAACCACAAAATGTTTCAAGCCAAAATTCAAAGACAAATTAAATTTGTTGAGCAACAAAAATTCAAAATAAAACTTCAAAACTAAAAAAGAAATGGAAAAAGGGGTTTTTTGCAATTTTAGGAGGGAGTTTTCTGACATAGTATGAAAAGTATGATAGAATGGATTTTTCTTCCCCCAATGCACATAAAATTTGTCTAATTCCGATAAACGGTTGAAAAGTTATGCCAGAAATAGAGTTCATCAAAATACTATGCAATGAGCCTGGATTTCAACTTGTCATGCACAGGTCAGTAATGGAAATTCATGTCAAATTGGAGTTAACAACCAAAACATTGCATCAATAACATCCTAAAATCATAGGAAATAAGTGCGAAAAGCATCTAGCCAAACTCAAAGCCTAACAAATCAAATTGAAGAGGAAAAATTAATAATAAATCTTCAAAAATAAAAAAGAAATGGAAAAACAGATTTTTTTTGAAATTTCAGGATGGTTGTTTCAAATGTAGTAAGAAAAGTATGATAGAATGGATTTTTCGAATCATGTTTTACATTCAACAATAACAACCCAACGAGGTAGAAATTGAAATTCATGTTAAATTTGAGTAAACAACCAAAACTTTGCATAAAAAACAACCTAAAATCATAAGAGACAACCACAAAACGTTTCAAGCCAAATTTAAAGCCAACCTAATTTTATGAAACAAGAAATGGAAAAAGATTTTTTTTTTTTAATTTAAGGATGAATTTTTGAGATGTATTATGAAAAGTATGATAAAACGGATTTTCTACCCCAAATTCACATAAAATTTATCTAATTCTGATAAACGGTTCAAAAGTTATGCCCAAAATAGAATTTATCAAAATAATATGCAAAAAGCCTGAACATCTCCTAGTCATGCACTACATGCAACAATAACAACCAGACGAGGAGAAATGGAAAATCATGTTTAATTTCAGTAAACAACCAAACTTGGCATTAATAACATCCTAAAATCATAGGAAACAACCACAAAAATTTTCAAGCCAAAATTCAAAGCCTAACTAATTAAACTAAACAAGAAAAATTCAAATTAAAACTTCACAAATAAAAAAAATTGCAAAAAGTGATTTTTTAGCAATTTCGGGATGGAGATTTCAGGCGTAGTATTAAAATATGATAGAATGGTTTTTTTTACCACAAATGCACATAACATTTATCCAATTCTGATAAACGACTCAAAAGTTATGTCAATAATAGAATTTATCAAAATACTACGCAAAGAGCCTGAACATCCCATACTCATGCAATACATGCAACAATAACGACCAGACGGGGCAGAAATGGAAATTCATGTTAAATGCAAGTAAACAACCAAAACTTTGCATCGATAACATCCTAAAATCTAAGGAAACAACCACAAAATGTTTCAAGCCAAAATTCAAAGCTTGGCTAATTTTACTGAATAAGAAAAATTGAAATTAACACTTCAAAAATAGAAAAGAAATGGAAAAGGGGGTTTTCTGGAATTTCTTGAGGGAGTTTTCATACATGGTATGACAAGTTTGATACAATGGATTTTGCTTCACCAAATGCAAATAAAATTTGTCCAATTCAGATTAACGTTTCAAAAGTTATGTGAGAAATAGGATTCATCTAAATACTATTCAAAGACATGGATTTCCCCTAGTTATGCATAGAGCATAAATGGGAATTCATGTTAGATTTGAGTTAACAACATAAACATTGCATCAATGACATCTTAAAATCGTAGGAAATAAGCACAAAAAGCTTCAAGCAAAAATTCAAAGCCTGACTAATAAAACTGAACAAGAAAAATTCAAAATAAAACTTCAAAAATAAAAGAGAAATGGAAAAAGGTTTTTTTTAATTTCAGGATGGTTAATTCAAACATATTGTGAAAAGTATAATAGAATGAATTTTTCTACCCAAAATGCATATAAAATTTGTTAGATTCTGATAAACGGTTCAAAAGTTATCCAAAAATAAAATTTATCAAAATACTATGCAATGAGCGTAAACTTCCCCTAGTCATGCACTACATACAACAAGAACAACCATACGGGGCAGAACTGGAAAGTCATGTTAAATTTGAGTATAAAACCAAAACTTTGCATGAATTACATCCTAAAATCATAGGGAACAACCACAAAATGTTTCAAGCCAAAATTCAAAGACAAATTAAATTTGTTCAACACCAAAAATTCAAAATAAAACTTCAAAACTAAAAAAGAAATGGAAAAAGGGGTTTTTTGGAATTTTAGGAGGGAGTTTTCTGACATAGTATGAAAAGTATAATAGAATGGATTTTTCTTCCCCCAATGCACATAAAATTTGTCTAATTCCGATAAACGGTTGAAAAGTTATGCCAGAAATAGAGTTCATCAAAATACTATGCAATGAGCCTGGATTTCAACTTGTCATGCACAGGTCAGTAATGGAAATTCATGTCAAATTGGAGTTAACAATCAAAACAATGCATCAATAACATCCTAAAATCATAGGAAATATGTGCGAAAAGCATCTAGCCAAAACTCAAAGCCTAACAAATCAAATTGAAGAGGAAAAATTCATAATAAATCTTCAAAAATAAAAATAAAATGGAAAAACATATTTTTTTTTAAAATTTCAGGATGGTTGTTTCAAATGTAGTAAGAAAAGTATGATAGAATGGATTTTTCGAATCATGTACTATATTCAACAGTAACAACCCAACGAGGTAGAAATTGAAATTCATGGTAAATTTGAGTAAACAACCAAAACTTTGCATAAAAAACAACCTAAAATCATAAGAGACAACCACAAAATGTTTCAAGCCAACCTAATTTTATGAAACATGAAATGGAAAAAGATTTTTTTTTTAAATTTAAGGATGAATTTTTGAGATGTATTATGAAAAGTCTGATAAAACGGATTTTCTACCCCAAATTCACATAAAACTTATCTAATTCTGATAAACGGTTCAAAAGTTATGCCAAAAATAGAATTTATCAAAATACTATGCAAAAAGCCTGAACATCCCCTAGTCATGCACTACATGCAACAGTAACAACCAGACGAGGAGAAATGGAAATTCATGTTTAATTTGAGTAAACAACCAAACTTGGCATTAATAACATCCTAAAATCATAGGAAACAACCACAAAAAGTTTCAAGCCAAAATTTAAAGCCTAAATAATTAATCAGAACAAGAAAAACTCATAGTAAATCTTCAAAAATAAAAAACAAATGGAAAAATAAGTTCTTATTTGAAATTTCAGGATGGAATTTTCAGACGTTGTATGAAATGTATAATAGAATGGATTTTCTACCCCATATTCACGTAAAATTTGTCCAATTCTAAAAAAACGGTTCAAAAGTTATGATAGAAATAGAATTCATCAAAATACTATGCAAAGGCCTGAATTTCCCCTAGTCATGCACATGGCAGTAATGTAAATTCAGGTTAAATTTAAGTAAACAACCAAAAATTTGTATCAATGATGTCCTAAAATCATAGGAAATATGCGCAAAAAGCGTCAAGCCAAAATTCATAGCCTAACTAATTACATTGAACAAGAAAAATCATACTTAATCTTCAAAAATAAAAAAGAAATGGAAAAAGGTTTTTTTTTTTGAAAAATATTGATTTATTTTCCAGACGTAGTATGAAAAGTATGATAGAATGGATTTTTCTCTCCCAAATGCACATAAAATTTGTCCAATTCTGATAAATAGTTCAAAAGTTATTCCAAAAATAGAATTTTTCAAAATTGCAAAGACCTTGAACTTCCTCTAGTCATGCACTACATGTAACAGTAACAACCAGACTAGGCAGAAATGGAAATTCATGTTAAATTTGAGTAAACAACCAAATCTTTGCATCAATAACATCCTAAAATCATAGGAATCAACAAAAAAAATTTCAAGCCAAAATTCAAATCATAACTAATTTTTCTGAACAAGAAAAATTCAAAAATAAAAAAGAAATGGAAAATGTGTTTTTTGGATTTTTATGAGTAAGTATTTTGAATTAGTATGAAAAGTATGATTGAATGGATTTTTGTACCCCAAAAGGCACATAAAATTTGTCCAATTCTGATAAAAGGTTCAAAAGTTATACCAAAAATAGAATTTATCACTACATGCAAGAGTAACAACCAGATAGCCCAGAAATGGAAAATCATGTGAAAGTTAAATAAACAACAAAAACTTTGCATCAATAATATCCTAAAATCATTGGAAATAAGCACTAAAAGCTTCAAGCCAAAATTTAAAGCCTAACTAATTAAACTGAACAAGAACAATTCATAATAAAATTTCAAAATAAAAAATGGAAAAAGGGTGTTTTTTAGAAATTTTAGGACGAATGTTTCAGACGTACTATGAAAAGTATGATAAAATTGATTTTTCTTGCCCAATTGCATACAAAATTTGTCCAATTCTGGTAAACGGTTAAAAAGTTATGCCAAAAATAGAATTTATCAAAATATTATGCAAAGAGACTGAACTTCCCCTAGTCATGCACTACATGCAACAGTGACAACTTGACGTGGCAGAAATGGAAATTAATGTTAAATTTGAGTAAACAAACAAAACTTTGCATCAATAACATCCTAAAATCATAGGACACAATCTCTGAATGTTTCAAGCCAAAATTCGTAGCTTAATAATTTTAATGAACAAGAAAAATTCAAAATAAAACTTCAAATACATAAAAGATGTGGAAAAAGGGTTTTTTTGCAGTTTCTTGAGGGATTCTTCAGACATAGAATGAAAAGTATGATAGTATGCATTTTTCTTCCCCAAATGCAAATAAAATTTGTCCAATTCAGATAAACGGTTCAAAAGTTTGAAGAAGATCTGGCTGCTGACCTTGGCACGGTTTTGATGAAGACACCAACATCACATAAAAGAAGAAAAGGAAGAATACTTATGAAGACAAAGCTTCAAGAATTTAGAATATAAGTCTTTAGGTACTTCTATCCTTATACTCAAAACTATACTTTTAGTAGTAATGCTCAAAAGTATTTTAAAAGAAAATTGACAAACACAAGTATAAATGAAAACAATTTTCAAAATACTATGTAACAAGTTACTAGATCTAACTAATTATTTACTATGACTAAGTAACAGGTTACCAAAACTAAGTAACAGGTTCGTGAGTGAAAAACAAGTTATCCAACAAAAATTGATTAGGGTAATTGATTACACCATGTGAGTAATCGATTATACAACACGATAAATAATTACCTGGTTGGACAGAGAAGGTGGGTAATAGATTACAACTTTTGAGTAATCGATTAATGCCTGGGAAAATCATTTTTTCAGTTGAACAAACTAGTTTGGTAATCAATTACTGAGAGTTGTTACACCAATTTTCAGATTCAAACTACACACCTTTCAACCCAAACGAAATGGTTTCATTCCAAACAAGTCCTACCTTTTCGTAGAGGTATTCTGGTTGATTGGAAATTCTACATAAAGGCATTGAAACTCATTTCATAATAACACAAAAAAGATATAACTCACTTACACAATCTATACTTTTTCGAAATACTTGTTCTACACTAGTGCAACTTGTTCATAACTTTCAGAACTTGTTTTCTAAAGTTGCCTTAAGTGTTATTGCAAGTTTTTCAAACCTTCTGAGCATTAGTACTAAAGGGTGTTTTCCAAAGAGTGAGTAAGGTACATGGAAACCTCCGGGTGAGAAATTATAATTGCTACTCTTAATATCTAGTGAAGAAATCTCTTGTGCTGCTAGAGTACTGGATGTAGCCTTTCATGGACAAGAAGTTGAACCAATATAAAATCTTTGTGTACTCACTTCTCCTTAATCTCCTTACATTTACTTGATTTTTTTTATGCATCACTTTTCCCATCATATTAACTCTTGAAATTTGTAGAAAACTTTATCATAGTTTTAAACAACTAATTTGCCCCCCCGTACGACTTCTGGAAGATCAGAATGATAATCTTTATAGAATCTCAAGATCTAGATATTTGGAACGCGATTGAGGAAGGATTTTTCAACAATTATCAACAGTGTGAGGGAAGTGAAGCCAAAATCCTCATGGAATGATGAAGACAAGAAGATATGGACAAAGGGTTTTTTTGGAATTTAAGGAGTATGAAAAGACTGATATAATGGATTTTTCTCCCCAAATGCACATAAAATTTGTCGAATTTTGATAAACGGTTCAAAAGTTATGCCAGAAATAGAATTCATCAAAACACTATGCACAGACCTTGAATTTCCCCTAGTAATGCACATGGCAGTAATGTAAATTCAGGTTAAATTTAAGTAAACAACCAAAACTTGGCATAAATAACGTCCAAAAATCATAGGAAATATGCGCAAAAAATGTCAAGCCAAAATTCAAAGCCTAACTAATTACACTGAACAAGAAACATTCATAATTAATCTAAAAATAAAAAAGAAATGGAAAAAGAGCTTTTTAATCAAAAAATTGGATATATTTTTCAGAATTAGTATGAAAAGTACGATATAATGGATTTTTCTACCCCAAATGCACATAACATTTGTCCAATTCTGATACATGGTTCAAAAGTTATGCCAAATATAGAATTTTTCAAAATTCTATGCAAAAGACCTTGAACTTCCCCTAGTCATCCATTACATGTAACATTAACAACCAGACTGAGCAGAAATGGAAATTCATGTTAAATTTGAGTAAACAACCAAATATTTGCATCAATAACATCCTAAAATCATAAGAAACAACCAAAAAATGTTTCAAGCCAAAATTCAAATCTTATCTACTTTTTCTGAACAAGAAAAATTCAAAG
Source organism: Lupinus angustifolius (assembly GCF_001865875.1). Classification (NCBI taxonomy): domain Eukaryota; kingdom Viridiplantae; phylum Streptophyta; class Magnoliopsida; order Fabales; family Fabaceae; genus Lupinus; species Lupinus angustifolius. Next base: position 12,297,041 of record NC_032022.1, on the reverse strand, counting down.
TAAAACTTCAAACATAAAAAAGAAATGGAAAAAGGGTTTTGTTGGAATTTCAGGTGGGAGTCTTCAGAGATATTATGGAAAGTATGATATAATGGATTTTTCTTCCCCAAATGCACGTAAATTTTGTCCAATTCTGATAAACGATTCAAAAGTTATCCTAGAAATAGAATTCATCAAAATACTACGCAAAGAGCCTGCATTTCCCCTAGTCATGCCTAGGGTAGAAACGGAAATTCATGTTAAATTTGAGTAAACAACAAAAAATTTGCATCAATAACATCCTAAAATCATAAGAAATAAGCGCAAAATGCTTAAAGCCAAAATTCAAAGCCTACCTAATTGAACTGAACAAGAAAAATTCATAATAAAATTTCAATATAAAAAAAATGGAAAAAAGGTTTTCGTTTGAAATTTCAAGACGAATTTTTCAGACGAATTTTTCGTTTGAAATTTCAAGACGAATTTTTCAAGCCATAATGATAGAATGAATTTTTCTACCCCAATTGCACACAAAATTTGTCCAATTCTAGTAAACGGTTCAAAAGTTATGTCAAAAAATAGAGTTTATCAAATTATTATGTAAAGAGACTGAACTTCCCCTAGTCATGCAACAGTAACAACTTGACGTGGCAGAAATGGAAATTCATGTTAAACTAGAGTAAACAAACAAAACTTTGTATCAATAACTTCCTAAAATCATATGACACAACCATAAAATGTTTCAAGCTAAAATTCAAAGTCTAACTAATTTTCACTATGCCAGAGTTGAAGTTCAACAACGCGTATTTTTTATGCACAACAGCGCTTTCACGAGCTTTCCTTTTGATAGCAGTAGTATATTGTCATGATTAACAACGCTTCTCAAACGTTGTTGTATGGAAGATATACCACAAAGCATCAAACAAAAAGCATTGTCATATATCACATAAACACAACAATACATCGTACACACAATATTGTCATATATGTCTTACATAAACAACACAATTTATATGTATTAGTAACAATACTTATTTTTGCGTTGTTGTGTTGCATATATTTACCAGCACATTATCAAAAAAGCGTTGTTGTATTATTCATCAGTATTCTCAAACAACACCTTAATACAAAAACGCATCATAGACATAACATTGTTGTATTAAGCATGTAAGACAACATTGTCTATAAAAAGGTGTTGTTGTATTAATCCTTTACAACAACGCATGCCATGGCTTCCCGTAGAATTCCCTGTTGATTTGTAGAAATTAATTCCTCCATATGCATTTATTAGCAGCACAAACATTCTCAACAATACAAATACTTATACATTATCAACAACACATACATATTAATACAGGTCAGAAGTTATCAATGAATATCATGCCAATTATGTTTTAACAGAGATAATAATTACAAATAAAAAAATTATGCAAATTTCAAAGAAACAAAATTATACAAATTACGAACAATCAAAATTAAGCTATAATTATACAAGACTACACGCATCTACTTTTTCCATTTCTTTGATTGTTTATGGCTTGTAGTATCATCCTTGTTTGGAGGAACATATTGATTCACCCAAAGCCCTTCATCATGATCATCACTGTATATAAATCATCATCCGTAGTTGGTCCGCTCTCACGCGATTGATATGTCCCAAAAAAGGATCATCTTCATCAATATCTTCATATTCTTGGTCATCAATATTATTGACGATTATTTTGTTAGTTAAAAGAATAATGGACCATTTCATTTCAATTGGGTCACTTTCATAGAAAACTTGTTGAGCTTGTGATGCTTGAATAAATGGCTTATCTTTATATCCTGGCCTATTAAGATCCACCTGCATGAACCCTGACTACACGCATCTACTTTTTCCATTTCTTTGATTGTTTATGGCTTGTAGTATCATCCTTGTTTGGAGGAACATATTGATTCACCCAAAGCCCTTCATCATGATCATCACTGTATATAAATCATCATCCGTAGTTGGTCCGCTCTCACGCGATTGATATGTCCCAAAAAAGGATCATCTTCATCAATATCTTCATATTCTTGGTCATCAATATTATTGACGATTATTTTGTTAGTTAAAAGAATAATGGACCATTTCATTTCAATTGGGTCACTTTCATAGAAAACTTGTTGAGCTTGTGATGCTTGAATAAATGGCTTATCTTTATATCCTGGCCTATTAAGATCCACCTGCATGAACCCTAACTCATCAACTCGGAAGCCATTATTGTTATCAACCCACATACAATAAAAAACCGGTGTCCGTAACATTGTGTAATCCAATTCCCATATTTGTTTAATCACCCGAAAGTATGACATGTCCGCATACATTGGGTTTCTATCTTTTGCACTTGACATGTGTAAAGTTCAAGCAACAAGAGTCACACCACTATTTTGCATTTTACTTTGATAATCTTGTTTTTTCATATAAAATGTGAACCCATTAATTAGGTAACCAGTGTAGGAGATAATACTTGGACCATTGCCAGAAATAGTAACAACTAGACGGGGCAGAAATGGAAATTCATGTTAAATTTGAGTAAACAAGCAAAACTTTGCATCAATAAAATCCTAAAATAATAGGAAACAGCCACAAAAGGTTTCAAGCCAAAATTCAATGCTTAACTAATTTTAGTGAACAAGAAAAATTCAAAATAACACTACAAAAATAAAAAAGAAATGGAAAAGGGGCTTTCTTGGAATTTCAAACATAATATGAAAAGTATGATAGAATGGAATTTTCTACCTCAAATGAAATGAAAATTTGTCCAATTCTGATAAACGGTTCAAACGTTATGCTAGAAATTGAATTCACTGAAATGCTATGCTAAGAACCTAAATTTCCCTAGTCATGCACTATATGCAACAATAACAACCAGACTGGGAAGAAATGAAAATTGATGTTAAATTAGGATAAACAACCAATACTTTGCATCAATAACATCCTAAAACATAGGAAACAACCGCAAAAAGTTTCAAGCCAAAATTCAAAGCCTATCTAATTTACATGAAGAAGACAAATTCAACATAAAACTTCAAAAATATAGAAGAAGTGGAAAAATAGATTTATTTTTGGAATTTCAAGAGGGCGTTTTAGACGTAGTATGTAAACATTGATAGAATGGATTTTTCTAACCAATTACATATATAAGTTTTCCAATTATAGTAAACGTTTCAAAAGTCTTGTTAGAAATAGAATTTATCAAAATACTCTATAGGGAGCTTGAACTTCCCATAGTCATGCACTACATGGAACAGTAACAACGAGATGGGTCAGAAATGGAAATTGATTTTAAATTTGAGTAAACAACCAAAACTTCGCATAAATAATATCCTAAAATCATAGGAAACAACTACAAAAAAGTTTCAAGCCAAAATTTAAAGCCTAACTAATTTAACCAAAGAAAAAAATTCAAGATAAATGCAAAATAATAAATGAATGGAAAAAGGGTTTTTTTTGGGTCAATAACATCCTAAATGCAAAGGAAACAACCACAAAAAGTTTGAAACCAAAGTTCAAAGCCTAACTCATTGAACTAAACAAGAAAAATCAAAAGAAAGCTTCAAAAATAATAAATGAATGGAAAAAGGGTTTTTTTTTGTTGAAATTTTTGGATGAAGTTTTCAGCCATAGTATGAAAAGTATGATAAAATAGATTTTTCTACGCCAAATGCACATAAAAGAATATCTCAAACTAATCTGCAAATAGTCTAAACTTCCACTACTCATGCTCAACATGCAACAATAACAATTAGATGAGGCAGAAATGGAAGTTCATGTTAAATTTGAGTAAAAAACCAACTCAATGCATAACTAATTAAATTGAAAAAGAAAAATTCAAACTCAAACTTCAAAAATAAAAAATAAATGGAAACATCATTTTTTTGCAATTTTAGGATGGAGTTTTCAGACGTAGTATGAAAATTATCATTGAATGGATTTTTTACCCCATATGCACATAAAATTTGCCCAATTCTGATAAAGGATACAAAATATATGACAAAAATAGAGTTTATCAAAATACTATGATAATGGAAATTCATGTTAAATTTGAGTAAATAACCAAAACTTTGCATTAATAACATATTAAATTAGGAAGAAACAAGCACAAAAAGTTTCAAACCAAAATTCAAAGCCGAACTAATTAAACTGAACACGAAAATTCAAAATAAAACTTCAAAAATAAAAATGTAATGGTGAAATGGTTTTTTCTTTTGAAATTTCAAGATGGAATTTTCAGATGTAGTATGAAATGTATGATAGAATGAATTTTTCTACCCCAAATGCACATAAGACTTGTCCAATTCATTTAAACTGTTCAAAAGTAATGCCAAAAATAGAATTTATCAAAATACTCTACACACAGCCTAGACTTTCCCTTGTCACCCACAACATGCAACAGTAACAACTAGACAGGGCAAAAATGGAAATTCATGTTAAATTTGAGGAAAAACCAAATCTTTGCATCAATAACATCCTAAAATCATTGGAAACAACCACAAAAAGATTCAGGCCAAAATTCAATGCATATCCAATTAAACTGTACAAGAAAATTTTAAATTAAAACTTCAAAAATAAAAAAGAAATGGAAACATGTTTTTTTTTTTTGCAATTTTCGGATGGAATTTTGAGAGATAATATGAAAAGTAGGATAGAATTGATTTTTTACCCCAAATGGACATGAAATTTCCCCAATTCTGATAAACGGTTCAAAAGTTGTGTAAAAATAGAATTTATCAAAATACTTTGCAAAGAGCCTGAATTTCTCCTAATCATGCACGAGGCATAAATGGAAGTTCATGTTAAATTTGAGGATATAACCAAAACCTTGCATCAATAACATCATAGGAAACAACCACAAAAAGTTCAATATAAAATTCAAAGCCTAACTAGTTTAATTGAACACAAAAATTCAAAATAAAACTTCAAAAATAAAAATGAAATGGAAAAATGGTTTATTTTATTTGAGGATGGAGTTTCCAGATGTAGCATGAAATGTATGATATAATGGGGTTTTCTACCCCAAATATGTGAAAAATATTTTCCTCCTGACCTTGGCAAGTTTTTATGGAGACACCAAGATCATAATGAATGAAAATATTTTTTATAAGAATTCGATATATATAAAATGCAAAGTCAAAATTGGTAAGTAATGAGTTATTTGACCTTGTTAAAAGATTACTAGAGCTAGGTAACATGTTACCTGAACTGTGAGGCAGTTGGTAACAGGTTACTGGAAATGCATAACAGGTTAGCTAACTGAGAAAACAGTTAGAAAGCAAAATTGACTGATGTAACTAATTAATTCAATATAATAATCAATTACCACCATGGACAAAATTTTTGAGTAATCGATTACCACCTTGTGACAATCGATTACACAGAGCTGTTGAAACAAGATTTTGAAATTCAAATAAGCAGCTTTCATCCAAAGTGAATAGCTTTCATTCCCATCTTGTGTCCTCTTCATGGAAGGTTATCATGGCTGATTGGAAGCCTATTTAAAGGCATTGAGACATCCAAATTCATAAGACACCATAACACATGAAATACACAATTGCTTACAATCACACAAAACCTTAAAACACTTAGTAAACAATTTTCTGCACATTTCCCTTAAGAAACTTTGTTTCTAAACTTCCATATTTTCAGAAATTGCTTGATAAAGTGCAAAGTGTTCTAAACTTTCAAAAGATTAAGAGCATTGTGTACTAAGTATTTATTCTGTGAGATCAAGGATTACAAGTTAAAGATTTGTTGAAAACTTGTAAAGGCAATCCAAAGCCAGTGTTGAAATTCTTAATCTTTTTGTAAATTTTTTGACACAAGGGTGTGTTAAGAAGGGGAAAAGAGTTCACTTGAAAATGGAATTCTCAAGGGTAGATAAGTTGTGAGTGTGTAAGGTACAAAAGTATCAGAGAGACAAATTATAATTGTAACTCAAATTATCTAGTGCAAAATCTCTTGTGTGGCAAGAGTACTGGATGTAACCTTCGGTGAACAAGAAGTTGAACTAGTATAAAAAATCTCTATGTACTCTTCTTCTACTAATTCTTGTCATTTAATTTTTGCTTTACTTTGTTGAATTCTGCATAAACAATTCGCTGCATGTACACTTTGATAACACAATAGAAAAACCAGCCATATTCTCCCAACAACTAATTCACCCCCCTCTTAGTTGGCATCTTGAACTTACAATTGACACCATAGCTTATTTTGTGTAATCTATTCTCAAATCTGATCATGTATCTAAGATAGCCTCAAGATCATTTATGGGAGAAGGTTCCAACATCAATCGCCCTCCAAGCTTTGTCGGAGAATTCTACGACTTCTGGAAAATTAGGATGATAATCTTTATAGAATATCAAGACCTAGATATTTGGAATGTGATTGAGGAAGGACCTTATGAACCCTTCACTATTATCAATGGAGAAAGGGAAGTAAAGCCAAAATTGTCGTGGAATGATAAAGACAAAAAGAAATGCAATACAATCTTAAAGCAAATCCTGACATCAACACTTGGAATTAACGAATTCTTCAGAGTGTCAAACTGCAAATCAACAAAAGAAAACGAATATCTCTCTCATAGCTAAAGTTGAGACATATGATTCCTCAGATGATTCAGAAAAGGATGACATGGAAGATATGAGCATGTTGGTGAAGAAGTTCAACAAATTCCTGAAAAGGAATAAAAATGGCAAGGCTGAACAACTCAAAAGATTCACCTAGAGTAATGAAGTCTCCCCTTCAAATCAAAACTTCAATTGTTTTGAATGTGGAAACCATGGTCATTGGGGAGAATTTCAAAATGCTTCTTCTGAGGAATTTTGTGATGATAATGGTATCACTCACAATTTCTATGCTCCTAGAACACCACAACAAAATGGTGTTTTAGAGAGAAAGAATAGACCATTGGAGGAACTAGCACTTACTATGTTAAATGAGACTAATCTACCAACTTGCAATGTTTCCAACCGAGTGTATATAAGACCTACTCTTAAGAAAACCCCCTATGAACTCTTCAAGGGTTGAAAACCAAATATTTCTCACTTGAAAATGTTATGTGTTAAATAATGGTAAGGAAAACTTGGGAAAGTTTGATGCTAAATCCGGTGAAGATAATTTCCTTGGCTACTCTCTTACAAGCAAAGCTTTTCGAATTTTCAAAAGAGAATTATAGTCATGGAAGAATCTACTCACATGACTTTTGATGAAACCAATCCAACCTTGGAAGAAAACTCCATGGTTGATGATGATGACATTCCTAGTTCATCCTTGGAAAAATCCATTAATGACATAACAGTCAACACATAGCATCTGAAAGTAGGTGACAATATACATTCACAAGAGGAGCATATTCATTATGATTTACCTAAGGAATGGAGAATTCTTCGATATCATCCCATAGACACCATCATTAGTGATATATGTAAGGGAGTCTCTACTCACCTAAAATTGAATTATGCTTGTCTAAACATGGCTTTTGTTTCTCAAGTGGAACCATCCAAGATTGATGATGCAATCGAGGATGAACACTGCATTCTTGCTATGCAAGAAGAGCTTAACCAGTTTGAGAGAAACGAAGTTTGGGAACTTGTTCCTAGACCTAAAGAAAGACATGTTATAGGAACTCATTCAGTTTTTCGAAATAAATAAGATGAAAATGGGATCGTCGTAAGAAATAAAGCAAGACTTGTAACACAAGGATTCAACCAGGAAGAAGGTATCGACTTTGATGAAACCTTCGCTGTTGTTGCTAAACTTGAAGCTATTAGATTATTGCTTGCATATGCAACTTGCTTCTGACCTTGGCACAGTTTTGAAGAAGACACCAAGATCATAAAAAGAAGAAAAGGAAGAAGACCATGAAGACATAGAAGACTCAAGCTTTAAGAGATTTATAGATTAAGTCTTCATATAAGTACTTCTATCCCTATACTCACTTTAAATATTTAGTAGTAATGCTCAACTAATCAAAGAACGAAAATCATTTTTATAAGAATTGGATATGTCTCAAATGCAAAGTCAAATTTTGTAAGTAATGAGTTACTTGACCTAGTTAACGCGATACGAGAAATAGGTAACAAGTTACCTAAACCATGAGGCAGTTGGTAACAGGTTACTAGAACGACATAACAGGTTACCTGAATGAGAAAACAGTCATAAAGATAACTGTCTGATGTAACTGATTAATTCAATGTATCAATCCATTACCACCTTGGATAGAACGTTTGAGTAATCGATTACCACCCTATGATAGTCGATTACACAGAGCTGTTGAAACCAAATTTTCAAGTTCATATGAACAACTTTCATCCAAAGTGAATATGTTTCATTCCAATCGTGTCTCCTCTTCATGGAAGGTTATCATGGATGATTGGAAGCATATTTAAAGGCATTGAGACATCTGAATTCATAAGACACCATAACATTCAAACAATTTTATGCACATTTTTCTTAACCAACTTTGTTTCTAAACTTTCATATTTTCTAAAGTTGCTTGATGAAGTGCAAAGTAGTCTAAACTTTCAAAAGATTAAGAACATTGTATACTTTGTATTTATATAGTGAGATCAATGATTGCAAGTTATAGATTGTATCAAAACTTGTAAAGGCAATCTAAAGGCAGTGTCGAAATTCTTCATCTTGTTGTAAACTTTATGACACAAAAGTGTGTTAAGAAGGGGAAAACAACACACTTGAAATGGGAATGTTTAAGGGTAGATAAGTTGTGAGTGTGTAAGGTACAAAAGTATCGGGGAGAGAAATTATAATTGCAACTCAAATTATCTACTAGAAGAATCTCTTGTATGACGAGAGTACTGGATGTAACCTTCAGTGGACAAGAAGATGAACCAGTATAAAAATTGTATGTGTACTCTTCTTCTACTCATTCTTGTCATTAACATTTTGCTTTACTTTGTTGAATTCTGCATAAACAATCCCCCGCATATACACTTTGTTAACACAAAAGAAAAATCAACCAAATTCTCCCAACAACTAATTCATCCCCCTCTTAGTCGGCAACATGAACTTACAAAATGCACATAAAACTTATCCAATTCTGATAAATGGATCAAAAGTTATGTTAAAAATAGAATTTATGATAATACTCTGCAAGCAACCTGAACTTCCCCTCGTCATGCACTACATGCAACTGTAACAACCAGATCGGGCAGAAATGGAAATTCATGTTAAATTTGAGTAAACAACTAAAAATTTACATTAATAACATCCTAAAATCATTGGAAAGAACCACAAAAAGTTTCCAACCAAAATCCAATGCATAACTAATTAAATTGAACTAGAAAAATTGAAAATAAAACTTCAAAAATAAAAAAGAAATGGAAAACGGTTTTTCTTGCAATTTCCGGATGGAGTTTTCAGACGTACTATCAAAAGTATGATAGAATGAATTTTTCTACCCCAAATGCAAATAAATTTGTCCAATTCTGATAAATGGTTCAAAAGTTATGCCAAAAATAGAATTTATCAAAATACTATCCGAAGAGCGTGAAATTCCCCTAGTCATGCACTACACGCAACATTAACAACCAGACAGGGCAGAAATGGAAATTCATGTTAAATTTGTGTTAACAACCAAAACTTTGCAGCAATAACATCTTAAAATCTTAGGAAACAACCACAAACATTTTCAAGCCAAAGTTCAATGCCTAACTAATTTGGCTGAACAACAAAAATTTAAAATAAAACATCAAATATAAAAATGGAATGGACAAAGGGTTTTCTTGGAATTTCAGGAGGGAGTCTTCAAACATAGTATGAAAAGTATAATAGAATGGAGTTTTCTACCGCAAATGCACATAAAATTTGTCCAATTCGGATAAATAGTTCAAAAGTTATGCCAGAAATTGAATTCAGCAAAATACTATGCAAAGAGCCTGAATTTCGCCTAGTCATGCACTAAATGCAACATTAACAACTAAACGGGGAACAAATGAAAATTGATGTTAAATTTGGGTAAACAACCAAAATTTTGCATCAATAACATCCGAAAATCAAAATTCAAGTGACGAAGAAAAATTCAATAAAATATCAAAATAAAACTTCAAAAATATAAAAGAAATGGAAAATGGATTTTTTGGAATTTCAAGAGGGAGTTTTCAGACGTAGTGTCAAAACATTGATAGAATAGATTTTTTCTACCCCAGATGCACCTAAACTTTGTCCAGTTATAATAAACTGTTCAAAAGTTATGCGTGAAATAGTTTTTATCAATATGCTATGCAAAGTACTTGAATTTCGCCTAATCTTGTACTACATACAACAATAACAACTAGACTAGGCATAAATAGAAATTCATGTTAAATTTAAGTACACCACCAAAACTTTGCGTCAATAACATTCTAAAAGCATATGAAACAACTACAAAAATTTTCTAGCCAAAATTCAAAGCCTAACTAATTTTACTGAACAAGAAAAATTCAAAATAAAACTTCAAACCTAAAAAAGAGATGGAAAAGGGGGGTTTTTGAAATTTCAGGAGGGATTCTTCAAACATAGTATGAAAAGTATGATGGAATGGAATTTTCTACCCCAAATCGACCTAAAATTAGTCCAAATATGATAAACGGTTCAAAAGTTATACCAAAAATTGAATTCACCAAAATGATATACAGAGAGCCTGAATTTCCCCTAGTCATGCAATACATGCAATAGTAACAACCAGACATGGCATAAATGAAAGTTGATATTAAATTTGGTTAAACAACCAAAACTTTGCATCAATAACGTCCTAAAATCATAGCAATCAACCACAAAAAAATTTCAAGCCAAAATTCAAACCTCACTAATTGAATTGAAGAAGAAAAATTCAAGAAAAATTAAAAATAAAACTTCAAAATTATAAAAGAAATGGAAAATCGGATTATTTTTTTTCAATTTCAAGAGGGAGTTTTTAGACATAGTATGAAAACATTGATAGAGTGGATATTTCTACCCCAAATGCACATAAAATTTGTCCAATTCTGATAAACGGTTCAGAAGTTATGCCAGAAATTGAATTCAAGAAAATGCCATGCAAAGAGCCAGAATTTCCCCTAGTCATGCAATACATGCAACAGTAACAACCTGACAGGGCCGAAATGAAAGTTGATGTTAAATTTGGGTAAACAATCAAAACTTTGGATCAATAACATTCTAAAATGATAGGTAACAACCACAAAAAGTTTCAAGCCAAAATTTAAACCCTAACTAATTTAATTGAACAAGAAAAATTCAAGACAAATTCAAATTTAACTTCACAAATAAAAAAATGGAAAAAAGGTTTTTATTTTTTTATTTTAGGAGGGAGTTTTCAGACGTAGTGTGACAAATGTAATAAAATGAATTATTCTGCCCCAAATGCTCATAGACTTTGTCTAATTCCGATAAAAATCGTTCAAAAGTTATGTCGAAAATAGAATTTATCAAAATATTATGCAAAGATCCTCAATTTCCTCTAGTCATGCACTACATGCAATACTAACAATATATGTTTTATTTGAGTAAACAACCAAAACTTTGCATTAATAACATCCTAAAATCATAGGAAACAACCACAAATAGTTTCAACCAAAATTCAAAGCATAACTAATTAAATTGAACAAGAAAATTCATAATAAAACCTCAAAAATAAATAAGAAATGGAAAAAGGGATTTTTTTTTGTTTCAGACGTAGTATGTAAAGTATGATATAATGAATTTTTCAACTCTAAATGAATATGAAATTTGACCAATTCTGATAAACGGTTCAAAAGTTATGCCAAAAATAGAAAATATCAAAATACCATGCAAAGGATTAGTTTAAGGACGAGGATGAGGATGAGTATGAGTATGAGGATGAGGATGAGGATGAGGATGAGGATGAGGATGAGGATGAGGATGAGGATGAGGATGAGGATGAGGATGAGCATGAGAATGAGGATTAGGATGAAAATGAGAAATTGGAATAGGATTAAGATAAGGGTTCGGATTAGGATTAGGATTCTGATTAGTGTTAGGATTAGTTTGAGGATGAGGATGACGTTGAGGATGAGGATGAGGGTGAGTATGAGAATGAGGATGAGAATGAGAATTAGGATTAGGATGAGGATTAGGATTAGGTGTAGGGTTAGGATTAGTTTTAGGATGAGGATGAGGATAAGGATTAGGATTAAGATTTGGATGAGAATGAGGATGAGGATGAGTATTAGGATTAGGTTTAAGATTAGGTTTAGGATTAGGATTACCATTAGCATTAGGATTAAGGTTAGGGTTAATATTAGGATGAGGATGAGGATGAGGATGAGGAAGAGGATGAGGTTGAGGATGAGGATGAGGATGAGGATGAGGATGAGGATGAGGATGAGGATGAGGATGAGGATGAGGATGAGGATGAG
>NC_032022.1:12283164-12284566 GCF_001865875.1 Lupinus angustifolius | reverse complement strand
TTAGGATTAGGATTAGGATTATGGTTAGGATTAGGATTAGGCTTAGGGTTAGGATTAGGATGTGGATGAGGATGAGGATGAAGATTAGGATTTGGAATAGTATTAGTATTAGGATGCTGATGGGGATGAGGATGAGAATGAGAATGAGAATGAGCATTAGGATTAGGATTATGATAAGGATGATGATGAGGATTAGGATTAGGATTAGGATTAGGATTAGGATTAGGATTAGGATTAGGATTACGATTAGGATTAGGATTAAGATTAGGATTAGGGTTAGGATTAGGATTACGATTAGGATTAGGAATATGATTAGTATAAGTATTAGGATTTGGATTAGGGTTATGATTAGGATTAGGATTACAATTAAGATTATGATTACTATGTGGATTAGAATTAGGATGAGGATGAGGATGGGGATGAGCTTGAGGATTAGGATGAGGATGAGGATAGGGATAAGATTGAGGAGGAGGATGAGGAGGAGGATGAGGATGAGAATGAGGATGAGTATGAGGGTGAGTATGAGGATGAGGATGAGGATGAGGATTAGGATTAGGATGAGGATGAGGATGAGGATCAAGATCAGGATTATGATTAGGATTTGGATTAGGATTAAGATTAGGGTTAGGATTAAGATTAGGGTTAGGATGAGGATGAGGATTAGGATTAGGATTAGGGTTAGGTTAGGATTAGGGTTAGGATTAGTATTAGGATGAGGATTAGGATTAGTATTAGTACTAGTAAAAGTATTAGGATTAGGTTTAGGATTAGGATTAGGCTTAGGATAAGGATTAGGATTACCATTAGGATTAGGATTAGGATTAGGATTAGGAATACAATTTGGATTAGGATTACGATTACGATTACGATTATGATTAGGATTAGGATTAGGATTAGGATTTAGATTAGAATTAGGATGAGGATGAGGGTGGGGATAGGGAAGAGGATCAGGATGAGCATTAGGATTAGGATTAGGATTAGGTTTAGGATTAGGATTAGGATTATGATTAGGATTAGGATTAGGGTTAGGATTAGGATTAGGATTTGGATTAGGGTTAGGATTAGGATTAGGATTACAATTAAGATTATGATTAGTATATGTATTAGTATTAGTATTAGTATTCAGATTAGGATTAGGATTAGTATTAGTATTAGGATTAGGATTAGGATTAGGGTTAGGATTAGGATTAGGATTTGGATTAGGGTTAGGATTAGGATTAGGATTACAATTAAGATTATGATTAGTATATGGATTAGGATAGGCATTAGAATTAGAATTAGGATGAGGATGAGGATGGGGATGAGCTTGAGGATTAGGATGAGGATGAGGATAAGGATAATATTGAGGATGAGGATGAGGATGAGGATGAGGATGAGGATGAGGATGAGGATTAGGACTAGG
>NC_032022.1:12282429-12283064 GCF_001865875.1 Lupinus angustifolius | reverse complement strand
AGGATGAGGAATATGATTTGGATTAGGATTAGGATTAGGATTAGGATTTGGATTAGGATTACGATTAAGGTTAGGATTAGGATTAGGATTAGGATTACGATTACGATTACGATTACGATTAGGATTAGGATTAGGATTAGGATTAGGATTAGGTTTAGGATTAGGATTAGGATTAGGAGTAGGATTAGGATGAGGATCAGGATTACGATTAGGATTAGGGTTAGGATTAGGATGAGGATGAACACAAGGACGAGCACGAGGATGAGGATGAGGAAAAGGATGAGGATGAGGATGAGGATGAGGATGAGGATGAGGATGACGATGAGGATGCGGATGAGGAAGAGGAGTAGGATGAGGATGAGCATGAGGATGAGGATAAGGATGACGATGAGGATGACAAGGAGGATTAGGATGAGGATGAGGACGAGGATGAGGTTTAGTATTAAGACTACAATTAGGATTAGGATTAGTATTAAGACTACGATTAGGATTTGGATTAGTATTAAAACTACGATTAGGATTAGGATTAGTATTTAGACTACGATTAGGATTAGGATTAGGGTTAGGATTAGGATGAGGATGAGGATGAGGATGAGGATGAGGATGAGGACGAGGATGAGGATGAGGATGAGGAT
>NC_032022.1:12281816-12282329 GCF_001865875.1 Lupinus angustifolius | reverse complement strand
AGGATTAGGATGAGGATGAGGATGAGGATGAGGATGAGGATGAGGATGAGGACGAGGAGGAGGACGAGGATGAGGATGTGGATGAGGATGATCACGAGGATTAGGATGAGGATGAGGGTGATGATTAGGATTAGGATTAGGATTATGATGTGGATGAAAATGAGGACAAGGATGAGGACGTGGTTGAGGATGATCATGAGGATAAGGATGAGGATGAGGATGAGGATGAGGATGAGGATGAGGATGAGGATGAGGATGAGTATGATTATCTGGATTAGGATTAGGATTAAGATTAAGATTGGGATTATGATTTTCATTAGGAAGAGGAGGAGGACGAGGATTAGGAAGAGGAGGAGGATGAGGTTGAGGATGAGGATGAGGATGAGCATGAGCATAAGGATGAACATGAGGTTGAGGATGATGATGAGGATGAGGATGAGGATGAGGATGAGGATGAGGATGAGGATGAGGATGAGGATGAGGATGAGGATGAGGATAAGGATGAGGATGAGG
>NC_032022.1:12280312-12281716 GCF_001865875.1 Lupinus angustifolius | reverse complement strand
GATGAGGATGAGGATAGGGATGAGGATGAGGATGGGGATGAGGATGAGCATGAGGATGAGCATGAGGAAGAGGATAAGGATGACGATGAGGATGAGAATGAGGATTAGGATGAGGATGAGGACGAGGATGAGGATGAGGTTGAGGATGAGGATAAGGATGAGGATGAGGTTGAGGTTTAGGATGAGGATTAGTATGAGGACGAGGATGAGGATGAGAATGAGCATGAGGATCAGGATGAGGATGGGGATGAGGATGAGGATGAAGATTAAGATGAGGAAGAGTATGAGCATGAGGAAGAGGATCAGGATGACGATGAGGATGAGAATGAGGATTAGGATTAGGATGAGGTTGAGGATGAGGTGGAGGATGAGGTTGAGGATGAGGATGAGGATGAGGATTAGGATGAGGATGAGGATAAGGATGAGCATTAGGTTGAGTTTTAGGATGAGGATGAGGATGAAGATGAGGATGAGGTTGAGGATGAAGATGAGGACGAGGATGAGGATGAGGATGAGGATGAGGATGAGGATGAGGATGAGGATGAGGTTGAGGATGAGGATGAGGATGAGGATGGAGGATGAGGATGAGGAAGAGGATGAGGATGAGCATGAGCATGAGGATGAGGATTAGGATGAGTATCAGGAAGAAGATGAGGATGAGGTTGAGGATGAGGATGAGTATCAAGATGAGAATGAGGATGAGGACGAGGATGAGGATGAGGATGAGGACGAGGATGAGGAAGAGGATGAGGATTAGGACGAGGATGAGAGGATTAGGATGAGGATCAGGATGAGAATGAGGTTGAGGATGAGGTTGAGGATGAGGATGAGGAAGAGGATGAGTATGAGGATGAGTATGAGGATGAGGATGAGGATGAGGATAAGGATGATGATAAGGATGAGGATTAGGTTGTGGATTAGGATCAGGATCTGGATGACGATGAGGATGAGAATGTGGATAGGGATGAGCATGAGGATGAGGACGAGGATGAGGATGAGGATGCGGATTAGGATGAGGATGAGGATGAGGATGAGGATCACGATGAGGATGATCATGAGGATTAGGATAAGGAGGAGGATGAGGATGAGGAAGAGGATGAGGATGAGCATGAGGAAGAGGATAAGGATGACGATGAAGATGAGAATGAGGATTATGATGAGGATGAGGACGAGGATGAGGATGAGCTTGAGGTTGAGGATGAGGATGAGGATATGGATGAGGATAAGGATGAGGATGAGCAAGAGCATGAGGATGCGGATGAGGATTAGGATGAAGATGAGGATGAGGTTGAGGATGAGGATGAGGACGAGGATGAGGATGACGATGAGGTTTAGGATCAGGATGAGGATTAGGATAAGGATGAGGATTAGGATGAGAATGAGGATTAGGATGAGGATCAGGAT
>NC_032022.1:12280036-12280212 GCF_001865875.1 Lupinus angustifolius | reverse complement strand
AGGATGAGGATGAGGATAAGGTAGAGGATGAGGATGGGGGTGAGGATGGGCAGGAGGATGAGGATGAGGGTGAGGATGAGGATGCGTATGAGGATGAGGATGAGCATGAATTTGAATATAAGGAAGAGCATGAGGATTAGGATGAGGAAGAGGATGAGCATGAGGATGAGGATGGG
>NC_032022.1:12278450-12278822 GCF_001865875.1 Lupinus angustifolius | reverse complement strand
GAGGATGAGGATGAGGATGAGGATGAGGATGAGGATGAGGATGAGGATGAGGATGAGGATGAGGATGAGGATGAGGATGAGGATAAGGATGATGATCAGGATCAGGAGGAGGACGAGGATAAGGATGAGGATTAGGATCAGGAGGAGGAAGAGGATGAGGATTAGGATGAGGATGAGTATGAAGATGAGGATGAGAAGGAGGAAGAGGATGAAGATGAGGATGAGGATGAGGATGAGGATGAGGATGAGGATGAGGATGAGGGTGAGGATGAGGATGAGGATGAGGATGAGGTTGAGGATGAGGATGAGGATAAGGATGAGGATGAGGATGAGGAGGGGGAAGAGGATGAGGATGAGGATGAGGATGGGGAT
>NC_032022.1:12278019-12278350 GCF_001865875.1 Lupinus angustifolius | reverse complement strand
ACGATGAGGATGAGGATGAGGAGGAGGAGGAGGAAGAGGAGGATGAGGATGAGGATTCGGATTAAAATGAGGATGAGGATGTGGACAAGGACGAGGGTGAGGGTGAGGATGACGATGAGGATGAGGAGGAGGATGAGAATGAGCATGAGGTTGAGGATGAGGATTAGGATGAGGGTGAGGATGATGAGGATGAGGAGGAGGGAGAGGATGTGGATGAGTATAAGGATGACGATTAGGATTAGGATGAGGGTAAGGATGAGGATGAGGAAGAGGATGAGGATGAGGATGGGGGTGAAGGTGAGGATGATGAGGATGAGGAAGAGGATGAGGA
>NC_032022.1:12277424-12277919 GCF_001865875.1 Lupinus angustifolius | reverse complement strand
GGATGAGGATGAGGATGAGGATGAGGATGAGGATGAGGATGAGGATGAGGATGAGGATGAGGATGAGGATGAGGATGAGGGTGAGGATGAGGATGAGGAGGAGGAGGATGAGTACGAGTACGAAGATGAGGATGATGATTAGGTTTAGGATTTGGGTTACCATTAGGATTAGGATGAGGACGAGGATGAGGATGAGGATGAGGACAAGGAGAAGGTTGAGGTTGAGGCTGAAGATGAGGATTAGGTTGAGGAGGAGGAGGATGAGCTCGAGGATGAGAATGTGAATGATGATTAGGATTAGGATTAGGGTTATGATTAGGATTAGAAATAGGATTAGCATGAGGATAGGATGAGGATGAGGATGGGGATGAGGAGGAGGATGAGGACGAGGATGAGCATAAGGATGAGCATGAGGATGAGGATGAGGATGAGGATGAGGATGAGGATGAGGATGAGGATGAGGATGAGGATGAGGATGAGGATGAAGATGAGGTT
>NC_032022.1:12274876-12277324 GCF_001865875.1 Lupinus angustifolius | reverse complement strand
AGGAGGAGGAGGAGGATGAGGACGAGGATTAGCATTAAAATGAGTATGAGGATGAGGACAAGGACGAGGATGAGGATAAGGATGAGGATGAGGATTTGGATGAGGACGAGGAGGAGGAAGAGCATGAGAATGAGGATGAGGATGAGGATGGGAATGAGGATGAGGATGAGGATGAGGAGGAGGAAGAGGATGAGGATGACGAGGAGGATGACAAGGAGGAAGAGCCTGAGAATGAGGATGAGGATGAGGAATAGGAGGATGAGTACGAAGATGAGGATGATAATTAGGGTTAGGATTTGGGTCACAATTAGGATTAGGATGAGGACGAGGATGAGGATGAGGATGAAGATGGAGGCCGAGGATGAGGATGAGGATGAGGATGAGGACAAGGAGGAGGTTGAGGCTGAGGCTGAAGATGAGGATTAGGTTGAGGAGGAGGAGGAGGAGGAGCACGAGGATGAGCATGAGGATGATGATTAGGATTAGGATTAGAAATAGGAATAGGATGAGGATAGGATGAGGATGAGGATGAGGATGAGGATGAGGATGAGGATGAGGATGAGGATGAGGATGAGGATGAGGATGATGATTAGGATTTGGATTAGGGTTAGGATTAGGATTAGGAATAGGATTAGGATGATGATAGGATGAGGATGAGGATGAGGATGAGCATGAGGATGAGGATGAGGATGATGATGAGGATGAGGATGAGGATGATGAATAGGATAAGGATTAGGGTTAGGATCAGGATTTGGAATAGGATTAGGATGAGGATAGGATGAGGATGAGGATGAGGACGAGGATGAGCATGAGGATGAGGACGATGATGAGGTTGTGGATGAGCATGAGGATGAGGATGAGGATGAGGATTAGGATGATGATTAGGATGAATATGCAGATGAGAATTTGGACGAGGACAAGGACGAAGATGAGGATGAGGATGAGGATGAGGATAAGGATGAGGATTTCGATGACGAGGAGGAAGAGGATGAGGATGAGGATGAGGATTAGGATGAGGATGAGGATGAGGAGTAGGAAAAGGATAACGATAAGGATGATGAGGAGGAAGAGGATGAGGATGAGGAAGACGATGAGGATGAGGATGACGATGACGAGGAGTAAGTGGATAGGATGAGGACTAGAATGAGAATGAGGATATGAGGATGAGGATGAGGAGGAGGAGGAGGAGGAGGAGGATGAGGACGAGGATTACCATTAAAATGAGTATGAGGATGAGGACAAGGACGAGGATGAGGATAAGGATGAGGATGAGGATTTGGATGAGGACGAGGAGGAGGAAGAGCATGAGAATGAGGATGAGGATGAGGATGGGAATGAGGATGAGGATGAGGATGAGGAGGAGGAAGAGGATGAGGATGACGAGGAGGATGACAAGGAGGAAGAGCCTGAGAATGAAGAGCCTGAGAATGAGGATGAGGATTAGAAATAGGAATAGGATGAGGATGAGGATGAGGATGAGGATGAGGATGATGATGAGGATTAGGATTAAGATTACGATTAGGATGGGGATGAGGATGAGGATGAACTCGAGGATGAGCATGAGGATGAGGATGAGGATGATGATTAGGATTTGGATTAGGGTTAGGATTAGGATTAGGAATAGGATTAGGATGATGATAGGATGAGGATGAGGATGAGGATGAGCATGAGGATAGGAGGAGGATGAGGGATTAGCATGAGGATGAGCATGAGCATGAGGATGAGGATGAGGATGAGGATGAAGATTAGGATGAGTATGCAGATGAGAATGAGAACGAGGACGAGTATGAGGATGAGGATCAGGATGAGGACGAGGATGAGGATAGGGATGAGGATGAGGATGAGGAGGAGGATGAGGATGAGGATGAGGAGGAAGAGGATGAGGATGAGGATGATTATTAGGATGAGGATTAGGATTAAAATGAGGAAGAGGATGAGGACAAGGACGAGGATGAGGATGAGGATGAGGATTTGGATGAGGATGAGGAGGAGGAAGATCATGAGGAAGAGGATGAGGATGGGGATGAGGATGAGGATGATAATGAGGATGAGGATGAGGATGAGAAGGAGGAAGAGGATGAGGAGGAGGATGACGAGGAGGAAGAGCCTAAGAATGAAGATGTGGATCAGGAGGAGGAGGAGGAGGATCAGTACGAGCACGAAGATGAGGATGATGATTAGGGTTACGATTAGGATTAGGATGAGGACGAGGATGAGGATGAAGACGGAGGATGAGGATGAGGATGAGGATGAGGATGAGGATGAGGATGAGGATGAGGATGAGGATGAGGACAAGGAGGAGGTTGAGGCTGAGGCTGAAGATGAGGATTAGGTTGAGGAGGATGAGGAGGAGCACGAGGATGAGGATGAGGATGATGATGAGGATTAATATTAGGGTTAGGATTAGGATTAAAAATAGGATTAGGATGAGGATAGGATGAGGATGAG
>NC_032022.1:12273751-12274776 GCF_001865875.1 Lupinus angustifolius | reverse complement strand
AGAAGAGCATGAGGATGAGGATGAGGATGAGGATGAGGATGAGGTTGAGGTTGAGGATGAGGATGAGGATGAGGATTAGGATTAAGATTACGATTAGGATGGGGATGAGGATGAGCACGAGGATAAGCACGAGGATAAGCATGAGGATGAGGATGAGGATGAGGATGATGATTAGGATTAGAATTTGGATTAGGAATAGGATTAGGATGAGGATGAGGATGAGGATGAGCATGAGGATGAGGATGATGATGATAATGAGGAGTAGAATAAGGATGAGGAAGAGGATGAGGATGTGCATGAGGATAGAATGAGGATGAGAATGTGGATGAGGATAAGGATAAGGATGAGGATGACGACAAGGAGGAGGTTGAGGCTGAGGCTGAAGATGAGGATTAGGTTGAGGAGGAGGGGGAGGAGCACGAGGATGAGGATGAGGATGATGATTAGGATTAGGATTGGGATTAGGGTTAGGATTAGGATTAGAAATAGGATTTGGATGAGGATAGGATTAGGATGAGGATGAGGATAAGGATGAGGATGAGGTTGAGGATGAGGATGAGGATGAGGATGAGGATGACGATGAGGAGGCGGAGGAGGAAGAGGATGTGGATGAGGATAAGGATGAGGATGAGGATGAGGATGAAGATGAGGAAGAGCATGAGGATTAGGATGAGGATGAGGATAAGAATGAGGATAAGGATCAGGATTAGGATCAGGATCAGGATGAGGATGAGGATGAGGATGAGGTTGAGGATGAGGATGAGGATGAGGATGAGGATTAGGATTATGATTACGATTAGGATGGGGACGAGGATGAGGATTAGCATGAGGATGAGGATGATGATTAGGATTAGGATTAGGGTTAGGATTAGGATTAGAAATAGGATTAGGATTGGATGAGGATGAGGATGAGGATGAAGATTAGGATGAGTATGCAGATGAGAATGAGGACGAGGACGAGGATGAGGTTGAGGATGAGGATGAGGATAAGGATGAAGATGAGGATGAGGAGGAGGAAGAGGATG
>NC_032022.1:12273266-12273651 GCF_001865875.1 Lupinus angustifolius | reverse complement strand
GGATGAGGACAAGGATGAGGATGAGGATGAGGATGAGGATGAGGATTTGGATGAGGATGAGGAGGAGGAAGAGCATGAGGATGAGGATGGGAATGAGAATGAGGATAAGGATGAGGAGGAGGAGGAGGAGGATGAGTACGAGCACGAAGATGAGGATGATGATTAGGGTTAGGCTTAGGGTTACGATTAGGATTAGGATGAGGACGAGGATCACGATGAAGACGGAGGATGATGACGAGGATGAGGATGAGGATGAGGACAAGGAGGAGGTTGAGGCTAAGGCTAAGGCTTAAGATGAGGATTAGATTGATGATTAGGATTAGGATTAGGGTTAGTATTAGGATTAGAAATAGGATTAGGATGAGGATAGGATGAGGATGAGGAC
>NC_032022.1:12272234-12273166 GCF_001865875.1 Lupinus angustifolius | reverse complement strand
TTAGGATTAAAATGAGGATGAGGATGAGGAGAAGGATGAGGATGAGGATGAGAATGAGGATGAGGATGAGGATGAGGAGGAGGAGGATGAGGATGAGGTTTAGGATTAAAATGAGGATGAGGATGAGGAGAAGGAGGATGAGGATGAGGATTAGGATTAAAATGAGGATGAGGATGAGGACAAGGACGAGGATTAGGATGAGGTTGAGGATGAGGATTTGGATGAGGATGAGGAGGAGGAAGAGGATGAGGATGAGGATGAGGATGATAATGTGGAATAGGATGTGGATGAGGAGGTGGAAGAGGTTGAGGATGAGGATGACGAGGAGGAAGAGCCTGAGAATGAGGATGAGGATGAGGAGGAGGAGGAGGATGAGTACGAGCACGAAGATGAGGATGATGATTAGGGTTAGGATTAGGGTTACGATTAGGATTAGGATAAGGACGAGGACGAGGATGAGGATGAGGATGAGGATGAGGATGAGGACAAGGAGGAGGTTGAGGCTAAGGTTGAAGAGGAGGATTAGGTTGAGGAGGAGGAGGAGGAGCATGAGGATGAGGATGAGGATGATGATTAGGATTAGGGTTAGGTTTAGGATTAGAAATAGGATTAGGATGAGGATAGGATTAGTAGGAGGATGTGGATGAGGATGAGGATGACGATGACGATGAGGAGGAGGATGAGGAGGAGGAAGAGGATGAGGATGAGGATGAGGATGACGATGAGGATGTGGATGAGGATGAGGATGAAGAGGAGGAGGAGGATGAGGAGGAGGATTAGGATTAAAATGAGGATGAGGATGAGGACAAGGACGAGGATGAGGATGAGGATTTTGATTAGGATGAGGAGGAGGAAGAGCATGAGGATGAGAATGAGGATGGGAATGAGGATGAGGATGAGGATGAGGATGAGGATGAGGATAAGGATGAGGA
>NC_032022.1:12266687-12271245 GCF_001865875.1 Lupinus angustifolius | reverse complement strand
TGAGGATGAGGATGAGGAGGAGGAGGATGAGGATGAGGACAAGGACGAGGATGAGGATGAGGATGAGGATGAGGATGAGGATTTGGATGAGGATGAGGAAGAGGAAGAGGATGAGGATGAGGACTAGGATGAGGATGATAATGTGGAATAGGATGAGGATGAGGAGGAGGAAGAGGTAGAGGATGAGGATGAGGATGACGAGGAGGAAGAGCCTGAGAATGAGGATGAGGATGAGGAGGAGAAGGAGGATGAGTACGAGCACGAAGATGAGGATGATGATTAGGGTTAGGATTAGGATTAGAAATAGGATTAGGATGAGGATAGGATGAGGATGAGGATGAGGATGAGGATGAGGATGAGGATGAGGATGAGGACCAGGAGGAGGTTGAGGATATGGCTGAAGATGAGGATTAGGTTGAGGAGGAGGAGGAGGAGAAGCACGAGGATGAGGATGAGGATGATGATTAGGATTAGGATTACGGTTAGGATTAGGATTAGAAATAGGATTAGGATGAGGATAGGATGAGGATGAGGATGGGGATGACGATGAGGATGAGTATGAGGATGAATCGGAGGATGAGGATGAGGATGAGGATGACGATGAGGATGAGGATGAGGATGAGGATGACGATGACGATGAGGATGAGGATGAGGATGAGGATGACGATGACGATGAGGATGAGGATGAGGATGAGGATGACGATGACGATGAGGATGAGGATGAGGATGAGGATGACGATGACGATGAGGATGAGGATGAGGATGAGGATGACGATGACGATGAGGATGAGGATGAGGATGAGGATGACGATGACGATGAGGATGAGGATGAGGATGAGGATGACGATGACGATGAGGATGAGGATGAGGATGAGGATGACGATGACGATGAGGATGAGGATGAGGATGAGGATGACGATGACGATGAGGATGAGGATGAGGATGAGGATGACGATGACGATGAGGATGAGGATGAGGATGAGGATGACGATGACGATGAGGATGAGGATGAGGATGAGGATGACGATGACGATGAGGATGAGGATGAGGATGAGGATGACGATGACGATGAGGATGAGGATGAGGATGAGGATGACGATGACGATGAGGATGAGGATGAGGATGAGGATGACGATGACGATGAGGATGAGGATGAGGATGAGGATGACGATGACGATGAGGATGAGGATGAGGATGAGGATGACGATGACGATGAGGATGAGGATGAGGATGAGGATGACGATGACGATGAGGATGAGGATGAGGATGAGGATGACGATGACGATGAGGATGAGGATGAGGATGAGGATGACGATGACGATGAGGATGAGGATGAGGATGAGGATGACGATGACGATGAGGATGAGGATGAGGATGAGGATGACGATGACGATGAGGATGAGGATGAGGATGAGGATGACGATGACGATGAGGATGAGGATGAGGATGAGGATGACGATGACGATGAGGATGAGGATGAGGATGAGGATGACGATGACGATGAGGATGAGGATGAGGATGAGGATGACGATGACGATGAGGATGAGGATGAGGATGAGGATGACGATGACGATGAGGATGAGGATGAGGATGAGGATGACGATGACGATGAGGATGAGGATGAGGATGAGGATGACGATGACGATGAGGATGAGGATGAGGATGAGGATGACGATGACGATGAGGATGAGGATGAGGATGAGGATGACGATGACGATGAGGATGAGGATGAGGATGAGGATGACGATGACGATGAGGATGAGGATGAGGATGAGGATGACGATGACGATGAGGATGAGGATGAGGATGAGGATGACGATGACGATGAGGATGAGGATGAGGATGAGGATGACGATGACGATGAGGATGAGGATGAGGATGAGGATGACGATGACGATGAGGATGAGGATGAGGATGAGGATGACGATGACGATGAGGATGAGGATGAGGATGAGGATGACGATGACGATGAGGATGAGGATGAGGATGAGGATGACGATGACGATGAGGATGAGGATGAGGATGAGGATGACGATGACGATGAGGATGAGGATGAGGATGAGGATGACGATGACGATGAGGATGAGGATGAGGATGAGGATGACGATGACGATGAGGATGAGGATGAGGATGAGGATGACGATGACGATGAGGATGAGGATGAGGATGAGGATGACGATGACGATGAGGATGAGGATGAGGATGAGGATGACGATGACGATGAGGATGAGGATGAGGATGAGGATGACGATGACGATGAGGATGAGGATGAGGATGAGGATGACGATGACGATGAGGATGAGGATGAGGATGAGGATGACGATGACGATGAGGATGAGGATGAGGATGAGGATGACGATGACGATGAGGATGAGGATGAGGATGAGGATGACGATGACGATGAGGATGAGGATGAGGATGAGGATGACGATGACGATGAGGATGAGGATGAGGATGAGGATGACGATGACGATGAGGATGAGGATGAGGATGAGGATGACGATGACGATGAGGATGAGGATGAGGATGAGGATGACGATGACGATGAGGATGAGGATGAGGATGAGGATGACGATGACGATGAGGATGAGGATGAGGATGAGGATGACGATGACGATGAGGATGAGGATGAGGATGAGGATGACGATGACGATGAGGATGAGGATGAGGATGAGGATGACGATGACGATGAGGATGAGGATGAGGATGAGGATGACGATGACGATGAGGATGAGGATGAGGATGAGGATGACGATGACGATGAGGATGAGGATGAGGATGAGGATGACGATGACGATGAGGATGAGGATGAGGATGAGGATGACGATGACGATGAGGATGAGGATGAGGATGAGGATGACGATGACGATGAGGATGAGGATGAGGATGAGGATGACGATGACGATGAGGATGAGGATGAGGATGAGGATGACGATGACGATGAGGATGAGGATGAGGATGAGGATGACGATGACGATGAGGATGAGGATGAGGATGAGGATGACGATGACGATGAGGATGAGGATGAGGATGAGGATGACGATGACGATGAGGATGAGGATGAGGATGAGGATGACGATGACGATGAGGATGAGGATGAGGATGAGGATGACGATGACGATGAGGATGAGGATGAGGATGAGGATGACGATGACGATGAGGATGAGGATGAGGATGAGGATGACGATGACGATGAGGATGAGGATGAGGATGAGGATGACGATGACGATGAGGATGAGGATGAGGATGAGGATGACGATGACGATGAGGATGAGGATGAGGATGAGGATGACGATGACGATGAGGATGAGGATGAGGATGAGGATGACGATGACGATGAGGATGAGGATGAGGATGAGGATGACGATGACGATGAGGATGAGGATGAGGATGAGGATGACGATGACGATGAGGATGAGGATGAGGATGAGGATGACGATGACGATGAGGATGAGGATGAGGATGAGGATGACGATGACGATGAGGATGAGGATGAGGATGAGGATGACGATGACGATGAGGATGAGGATGAGGATGAGGATGAGCATGAGGATGAGGATGAGGATTAGGATGAGGATAAGGATAAGGATAAGGATTAGGATAAGGATTAGGATGAGGATGAGGATGAAAGTGAAGATGAGGATGAGGATGAGGATGAGGATGAGGATGAGCATGAGGATGAGCATGAGGATGAGGATGAGGATGAGGATGAGCATGAGGATGAGCATGAGGATGAGGATGAGGATGAGGATGAGCATGAGGATGAGCATGAGGATGAGGATGAGGATGAGGATGAGCATGAGGATGAGCATGAGGATGAGGATGAGGATGAGGATGAGCATGAGGATGAGCATGAGGATGAGGATGAGGATGAGGATGAGGATGAGGATGAGGATGAGGATGACGATGAGGATGAGGATGAGGATGATGATGACGATGAGGATGAGGATGAGGACAAGGAGGAGGTTGAGGCTATGGCTGAAGATGAGGATTAGGTTGAGGAGGAGGAGGAGGAGCACGAGGATGAGGATGAGGATGATGATTAGGATTAGGATTAGGGTTAGGATTGGTGTAGCAGTTATCAATCACCGCTTCTTGCACCAATAACGCAACTGCTTGAAATAGCCCAGTTAATCGATGAACAACATGCTTTAATCGATTAACTATTGCACAGAATAGAATGATTATACATGCAAATTGCACAGTTATATAAACACAATTGAACAAATATAATACATATATTTTTACGCACAAATATTAAGCATATGGCAATAAACAAATATCCAGAATATTAGGATTAGAAATAGGATTAGGATGAGGATAGGATGAGGATGAGGATGAGGATGAGGATGGGGATGATGAGGATGGGGATTAGGATTAAGATTACGATTAGGATGGGGATGAGGATAAGGATGAGGATTAGGATGAGGATCAGAATGAAGATGAGGATGAGGATAAGGATGAGGACGAGGATGAGGATGAGGTTGAGGATGAGGATGAGGATGAGGATGTGGTTGAGGTTGAGGATGAGGGTGAGGGTGAGGATGAGGATGAGGAT
>NC_032022.1:12246740-12266587 GCF_001865875.1 Lupinus angustifolius | reverse complement strand
AAGGATGAGGAAGAGGATGAGGATGAGCATGAGGATGAGGATGAGGATGAGGATGAGCATGAGGATGAGGATGAGGATGAGGATGAGCATGAGGATGAGGATGAGGATGAGGATGAGCATGAGGATGAGGATGAGGATGAGGATGAGCATGAGGATGAGGATGAGGATGAGGATGAGCATGAGGATGAGGATGAGGATGAGGATGAGCATGAGGATGAGGATGAGGATGAGGATGAGCATGAGGATGAGGATGAGGATGAGGATGAGCATGAGGATGAGGATGAGGATGAGGATGAGCATGAGGATGAGGATGAGGATGAGGATGAGCATGAGGATGAGGATGAGGATGAGGATGAGCATGAGGATGAGGATGAGGATGAGGATGAGCATGAGGATGAGGATGAGGATGAGGATGAGCATGAGGATGAGGATGAGGATGAGGATGAGCATGAGGATGAGGATGAGGATGAGGATGAGCATGAGGATGAGGATGAGGATGAGGATGAGCATGAGGATGAGGATGAGGATGAGGATGAGCATGAGGATGAGGATGAGGATGAGGATGAGCATGAGGATGAGGATGAGGATGAGGATGAGCATGAGGATGAGGATGAGGATGAGGATGAGCATGAGGATGAGGATGAGGATGAGGACGAGGATGAGGATGAGGATGAGGACAGGATGAGGATTAGGATGAGGATGAGGAAGATGATGATGATGATGATGATGATGAGGATGATGATGAGGGTGAGGATGAGGATGCGGATGAGGATGAGGATGAGGATGAGGATCAGGATGAGGATGAGCACGAGAATGAGCACGAGAATGAGCACGAGGATGAGCACGAGGATGAGGCAGAGGATGAGAATGAGGATGAGGCTGAGGCTGGGGATGGGGATTAGGTTGAGGAGGGGGAGATGAACAGGTGTAGCAGTTATCAATCACTGCTTCTTGCACCAATAACGCAACTGCTTGAAATAGCCCAGTTAATCGATTAACAACACGCTTTAATCGATTAACTATTGCACAGAATAGAATGATTATACATGCAAATTGCACAGTTATTTAAACACAATTGAACAAATATAATACAGATATTTTTACGCACAAATATTAAGCATAGGGCAGTAAACAAATATCCAGAATATTAGTTGCAGATTCAATTTATAACGACAAGAAACTTGTAGAAGATTAAGAGAGAAAAAGAGTGCACAAAAGGATTTTTATCCTGGTTCGTTTGCGGTCCACTACAAACTACATCTATGCCTCCCCTTCTGACCTAGGGAGATTTTCTTCTTCATAATATTGAGATATAGTATGAATACACACCAATTCAATTACAAGCACATAGGACGCTTCTTTCTTGAAATCTAGGACCCCTAAATCCTTGGTTTCACTCTACCCTTCGCCTGAGAAAACCTTTCTCGCGAAACAGCCCCTACCAAGATTCTTGTCCTCAAATCAAGACCTCCTAGCCTTGGTGAAGAATCTCAATCTCTATGGTGATCTCACACGAAGAGACTAATCCAGAAATACACAAAAAACACGTTAAACAACAAGGTATATTAAGCACAATAATGCTTGGAATATTACAAGAAAAAGACTCAAAGACTAACCCACTTACTAATCAATTAAGCCATCCAGATTTATCTGAGTTAATGAAAAGCATTATACAGATAATCTCTCTAACAATCTATCTAATGCATGAGCATGTGAGCAAGATAAGAATGAACATAGAATTATGCATAACAGTAAGCAAATGATAGAAATCAAAAAACAGCATAATATCTCTCTTCTCACGCATGCAATCTGTCTTGCAAAATCAGTAAAATAAATATGCAAAATGCTCTCTAAACAGCCATATACAATAGAATGCAATGCTATGGTTTTCTGAACGTTGCCTGTTATTTATAGCATGGTGTTTAGGCGGTTGCGTTCGTTGCAAAACACTTAAACGGTTGAACCAGAATTCAATTATAGCAAATAACAGACTAGTTAATCGATTAAGACTACCCATTAATCGATTAACCATGCAACAAAATGACACAGAAAACAGTTCAAACATAAAACACTGATTTAACAGAAAAGCAATTGAGTTAATCGATTAAGTCACCATGTTAATCGATTAACTGAAACATTAATGCACATGTTTCACAAGGTAAACTTCTCATATGTTATGCACAATATATATACATGTTCTAGAAATTATATTATGCCTAATATGCACATATAACATGTATGATTAATGCATGAGCACACAATTAACTAGATGATATATCTCATGGATATGATATGACAATTAAGATGACTTAATAGAGTAGCACCTAGGTTCACCTAACCTATACTCACCTACTACGACATACATCCTAGACTACTTAGAATATAGACTCAAATTATATCATAGTCTAGATGACCAAATGAGCATAAGGCATGTTGATTGTTGAGTCATCTTCAAGCTTTAATAGAACCTTGTCTTCATCAAAACATAAGCAGAGAAATGCTAGTGCTATCCTTGATATTTTGCACTCTCAAAATATACAACAAATCAATTTTGCATGGCATTCTTTCACCATCATTTAGGTCATTCATATGATTATCAACTCAACATAATATATTTGCATGTTATATTCGACGGAAATTCAAGAATAAATAATATTGAGATACATAGTTATTAGTTAAATTTGAGAGAAAGTGGTTCCATTAAAATAATTAGGTTGCCTTAAAATAGAGATATTGTGCAACAATCAGGCATGAAAAATATGGCATGTTTCTCATTTTAACTTTATAACTATCTTTTTGGAAGTGGTAGAAATATGATCTTCCATTTTTATGCCCCAATTCTCACTAGATGGAACTCATAGCCTTATCAACATGGTATAATTTCTTATTCCCTATTTTGCCTTTTTACAATTTCGTATTTCTACAATTTAATTTACATTTAGAGGGTCTTAAATGTACATTATATTACTCTCATTTGTAACTTCCAATGCATATATTTAGTTTTACCTTCTGCAAAAGAACATGGATGGAATGAATAGATTGAAGTTTTAAACACATTTGGGAGAGAAAATGGACAGAATGTAGAAAAAGTGACATGAAGAATAGAACGAAAAACCTCCATTTTGTTTATAACTTATATTACAGATCTCGGTCTCATTCAATTCTTCCTCATCCACTCTTCCAACCAATTTTTTTCCACATGAATTAAGAAATGTTAGGTATACACTGAATTTATTCCAATTATGTGATTATACATTGCTTAGCATTTGTTAAGTTAGGTGTGAAGATATTGCTATCATCTTTTTTCCTTTTCGCTTACATTATGTTCGATGAAATGCCAAAATTAATTATATTGTCATATATATCCTTCTAACAAAGTATAATTTTAAATTATAATCACATACAAACAAAGCAAGGACAAAGGACAAAGAACAACACAACACACTAACAAAGTCCAACCTGCAAAAGTACCAACTTTGACAAAGGCATAGAATCTCCTTGACAGGTGGTGGGTTTATTGCTTAAATACTTTTGAAAAGTTTTCTGCATGTTTTTTAAGGTATACAAAGTTGAATCTTTTTCTTATTTCCAAATTATAATTCCAACTTAAAGGTTAAAACTTAAAATAAAGTTGATTTTATTGATTTCTGAAAAGGTTAACTATTGTTGTGTTTTGTTCAATTGCATATATCCTTTTTGTTGAAAAAATAAGATACATTTTTTTTATGATTTGTTAGGTATGTTAATAATTTTAATTTCCATTTGTTGTTGTTTCTCTTTGTGGGCACTAATGTGAATTCCATACATAACATCAGTGAGATTGTTATTTTAATTAGGAAGCATTGGTGTGGAAGTTTGTTTAGCATCACTAAGGTAAGCCAAAAATCACTATTTTTGATCAATAATTATTTATTAAAAACAAAATTTGATAAACTAATAAATAAATAATAGAATATATATAAAAAGAAAGTGCATACATGGACTTAACATAAAAATGAGGGGAGACGTAATAAAAATATAACTCTTATGTTTTTCAGTGTTTTTCTATTTCTGTGTCTTTTGCCATGTGTTCAACTCTCTATTTGTAGAGGAGATTTGACAAAATGTTAAAAATAAAATGACATTTTCCTATTAATGCATTCAATCAATTAAAATATTTATTATTATTATTATCATTATGTATTGAAAACAGAAATTGATAATCCCAACTTAAAAGAGTAGTAAATATGATTTTAATTACTATCATCTCATTCATCCTTATTATATTTTATTGTTTAATTGAGAGGAAGAGTGTTTGTTTAATTATACCCTATTAAAATAAAATAATTGTTTATTTTTACTTATAAAAGATAAATTTAGTAAATGAAGCACTATTTATTTATATAAAATAAAATA
Organism: Lupinus angustifolius; assembly: GCF_001865875.1. Classification (NCBI taxonomy): domain Eukaryota; kingdom Viridiplantae; phylum Streptophyta; class Magnoliopsida; order Fabales; family Fabaceae; genus Lupinus; species Lupinus angustifolius. The sequence goes on along the minus strand of NC_032022.1, from coordinate 12,262,192 downwards.
TTTATTTATTAAAAGCAAAGACTGATAAATAGAATAAATTATGGAATTAATAGAGAAGGGAAAGTTTCCAACCAAAGTGCAAGCATACCATAGCCACGTCCACACCAAATTTGCATCGGTTAATCGGTTGGAAACAGAAAAATAAAAATAGATTAATGACTACTATGAACATGGCGAGCATATTGAATATGACATCTCAGAAATATTTATAAATAGATTAAATGACCAATTTGAACTTGACGGGTAAATTGAATATAACACCTCAAAAATATTTATAAATAGATTAAATGGCCGCTTTGAACTTGGCGAGTACATTGAATATTCCAGCTCAATTGATAATTTTCTTTCTGAAAAAGATAAATAGTTTCACCCTTATGTTGTTTTTTATTATATTTTTAACTAAAAAAAATCAATATTGTATATTAAAATTTTGAAAAGTTAGATTTAATCGTTAAATAACAAACATAAACTTAATAGAATTATGTATTTTATAAATAGTAGAAGTTTAAGGCTTGATTGAAACAAAATTAATGTTTATGTTTCATATTTACAAAAGTTATAAAGTTTAAGAAAGTTGTATATATTTTTCTCAATTGTAAATATATTGTGAAGTAAGTTGTTTCATAGTATACATTGTACTTTTTTTTAAGCAAGGATGCTAAAGCACCCGAATTATATTAAAGAAAGAACAGAGAACCATTACAAGTTCGTGAACCTATAGGTTGAAAGCCCCAACCAATTTCTATTACAGTCGAAAACGATTATTGCTGGGATTGAATTCCACCAAGTAAAAGTTCTAGATCTTAAGCCATGGTTAGCAAGTAAATCCGCGCAAGAATTCCCTTCCCTGAATATATGAGACACCTTCCAAGACATAGAAGACAATAAAGTTTTACAAATACTCCACCGGGATGATAGACTCCAAGGAGTTTCAATATTTCCTTTGAGAATTCCCACCACTAAAGAATCACTCTCAATCCATAAATGATTCCAACCTCTTGCATGAGCAAGTTCAATTGCCAGTAAAGCCGAAAGAAGCTCAGCATAAATAGCAGAATGTATGTCATAGAAAGTAGCAAAACGGGCCACAAATCTACCAATGTGGTCTCTGAAAATGCCTACCCCTCCCGCCAAACCAGGGCTACCCTGTGCTGCACCATCAGTGTTCACCTTTAGCCAACCTATGGTAGGAGGATGCCAAATTATCTCCCTTATGGTTGGACATCTATTGAAACACAAAGTGATGTTCAGGTTCCTCAAAATAGAAAATTCAACAGGCCTATTATTTGCGTAAGATTTTGAATTCATAGTAGCAAAAGTAATGTCCAGCTTTAGCTTGTCCAAAGCTCTAACCACTGGGATTAATCTATCATCAAACCTTGCTTTGTTTCTGCAAAACCAAATTGTAGCAATAATATGAGTTATGCAAATAGAGAAGGCGTCTTTTGTCTGAGAGCTCCACTCCCTGTTGCTTGTCCTCCAAAGAGCAGAGCAAGAGGAAGTGTCTATGTTGATGGAGAAAGTGTAGTTCAACCATAACCAAAACTAGTGAAGTATAGCCTGAATCCAAGAGATAAAATTTTGGCTAAAACCAAAAGCCCCGAGAGTGTCCATTAGAAATTCCCAATCTATAGTGTCAAAGGCCTTTGATATGTCTAGTTTTAAGATTAGGTTGCCACCAAAAGTTTTATGATCTAACAAATTTGTTGTTTCAGAAGCTAGACAAATACAGTCTTGTATGTTTCTATCTCTTATGAAGCCCTTTTGATTAGGTGAGACAATTCTAGAGGCAATAGAAGCAAGCCTATCAGCCAGAACCTTAGTGATGATTTTTAATTGAAAGTTTGCTAGAGCAATAGGCCTGAAATCATGAACTCTGTCAGCACCAAGGAATTTAGGAATTAGGACAATAGAGTTAGCATTCATGTTTGGAAGAATCCAACCCTGAGAGAAAAATTGGGACACTGAGAGACAAACATCATGCCCAACTATATCCCAGAAAGTTTGGAAAAAGACTCCCCCAAATCCATCTGGCCCTGGTGCCCCATCACCATTCATAGCAAACACTGCATTTTTTATCTCCTCATTAGAAGGCATCATGGTTAGCATGGCATTTTCCTCCTGAGAAACCAGATTGGGAATCACCTCCTAGATGAAGAATTCTGTCTGGTGGAATTTTCAGATGCCAATAGATTCTGAAAGTAGTCCAGCACATGATTTCCTATCTCTTCCTGGTTAATTAGCAATCTATTCCCATCCTTTAGCAGAGTCAGAGACTTAGTGGCTTGCCTTATTTTTGTGACTCTATGAATAAAGGCAGTGTTTCTATCCCCATTAGTTTGCCAATTTATCCTAGCTTTTTCTTTACAAAAATATTCCTCACCTTCAAGAGCAAGCAAAAGGTTGTGCTGAGCCAAATATTCCTAATCTCTCAAATCCTGGCTAGGCATGAGAGCCCTGGAATTCTGAATGAGCTCCAATGCTGCCATAGCATTTTTAACATTAAGATGTATATTACCAAAAAAATTTATGTTCCAATGCTTTAGCTCCTTCTTAAGAGTCTTAAGCTTTTGAGATAGAATATACATAGGGCAACCATAGCAAGGCATGTTCCAGATAGTCTCCACCACCCTCTTGCAATCCTCATGCTTAATCCACATTTTATGAAACCGAAATGGAGATGCTCTCCTTACATAAGAATTTGAAATGAGCAGAATAGGATGATGATCCGAGGAGATTCTAGGCAGAGTACAACAAGAAGTTTGACTTCAAGCACTGAGCTATTCCTCATTACACAAACTTCTATCCAACCTTTTTTCAGGTAGAGCAGCCCCTGATCTCCTATTAGACCAAGTGAACATATTATCTCTTGTGTTGAGATGGATCAAGTTAGAGCAGTCAGTGAAGTTTTTGACCTCATTTGAGGGCAGGGCATGAGGAATTCGAGGGCCTCTAGCCTCATTAGCTCCAAGCACTACATTAAAGTCTCCTATGCAAGTCCAGGGACAATCATTAGCATTTATCTGAGCATTCAAGTCATACTCGAGGCTTCTTCTCTGGATATAATTAGTATGAGCATACACAAAACAAATGTAACATCTTTTGTCTTCTATAGAAACTGATATAGTGATGTGCTGAGCAGAGTTGTGCAAAACAGTAGGGGAGTGATCATTGCTACATAATCCCCAAAGGTTAGGCAAATTGTTTCCTCTATTATTGGTCACAAAAAGTTTCATCCGAATATCATTCCAATAGGAACCCTGAATGGCCTCTTTAGATATCATAGGCTCAACAATAAACAAGAAATCCGGTTTATGAGTTAAGCAAAGGTTTTTCAGAACCAGCCTTGTATTGAGGTTACCAAGACCTCTACAATTCCAATAGAGAACTATCATTGGACAATGTTAGAATGCCCACCCCTACGGATATAATGAGTTCTCTTAGTGATCCCTTTCTTTCTCAGCTTTTTATTTTGAGATTTTGACAGAATAGGAGTGAATTGTTCCTCTTCCTCTTCCTCCTCCATGTTGTCATCAGCCCAAAGCCTGCCAACTATCTGCATATCCTTGGCTGCATTTTGATTTTCCAATTCATGTGTGTCAAGCACTATGAAATTGTCTTCAATGTTTTGTGGCACTGAGGGATCATATGAGTCCTCCAAATTTGCATTATCTGGAGGATCTTACTCTGCTTCCTTTTCTGGAGTATTCTCTACTCTTTCTATCCCCTCCAAACTTGCATCTTCCCTATTATCAAACTCCAAATTGATGACTAAATCATCAATTTTTCTTATATTAGAAACCTCATCCTCTTTATTTAGCCTTGTTTTTGGACCTGATTCCTCTGCCTTCTTCCTAGGAACACCCTCTTCCACATTCTTTTTAGTCAATATGCGACAATTGATATGCAGGTGGCCAATATTATTGCAACTAGTGCAATATGGTGGAACATTTTCATACTCAATCCCAACAAAGAAGGCAAATCCCCCTCTCTACAAAAATTTGATCATGTAAGTCCTCTCTAATGTTTATCTCCACCAACACTCGAGCATAATGCCCAAATGATCTCTTGGATGTTACCTCATCCAATGATATGGGAATGCCTAATCCACCTACAATGGAAAATAAGATCCTCAGGCTCCAATATTCCTGTGGAAGCCCAAATATTTTAACCCAACATTGAGAGTGGGATTGCCTTTGATGGCTTGGGTTGAAATTTGGTGTCCATAGGGACATCCTAAGGAAACCTGGTTTCAGAGACCATGCCCCCACTGCGTAGATGCTTCTCATATCTTCCACCAAGGAGAAGGAGAAATCATAATAACCCTTGCCCAGAGACACCATGCTCTATGGACCTATCATCTCCCACATCTTATGGAGCTTGGCTTTCAGATCTGCATACTTCATAGGATTGTCCCCCTTTGCTAAGATGAGCCTCCCATGAAGGTGATTTCTACACCTTTGCAATCCCGCTTGATAATCTTTCTCTGGGATTTTTATGGCAATTGCATCTCCTTTGATGCAGGGTTGAGGCAGTTGAGATATGGCAATGTCACATGAGTTTTGGAGAACTTGTGCAAAGGATTTCTTGAGAGGAGAAGATGGAAGAGTTTTTGGAGATGAATTAGTTTCAGATAGGAAACTCCAAAGAACAAAAGTTTCCATGATTAGGCCAAATGATAGTTTCCCATAAAGTTGGAGGTCAGATTCCCATAAAGATGGAGCATGCCCTAGTAGAGCACATTCTTTAGTATAATCCATTCTTCATTTTTTTCCTCCTTATCATTAAGGTACATATCTTACTCTATTGTAGATATCATTTTTGGGTGTTCAAGATCTAGAAGATTTTTTCTTTTGAGTCAAAAAGAGTATATATTGTACTTGATAAAGAGAAAATTAGATAATTAATATTAAGATTATATAATATACAATGAATACAATATCAGTTTTGTATTGATATAATGATACATATGGTTCGTCAATTAAAGTACATATTAATTAAGTTATATGTAATAATAAATATAATATATTTATGAATATAAATATTATTATTTGTAACAATAACTTTCTTATTGAAATGATCTAACTATATTACAAATAATTATTGAGTTGAAGATTAGAATCATTAATATATCACCTTGAAAAATATTAAATTTTTGTGCACATTCATCACTCATTTAAAGTTGATCACTCATATTTTTATTTAAAGTCAATCACACATATAAACATTCTTCATTCATTTATATTACTTTTAATATATAAATAATAATAATGCATTCAGAGAAAATTCTTACATTTCGTATATTTTATGAGAAAAAAAATATGTATTAATACTGTTAGAGTTTTTTATATTGTCATTACATCATTCATCATTCCTATTTTATTATTATTGATATTTAAATATAAATAATACTTATAAAGAGTAGATAAATATTACACTCAATATATATAAACTTGAGATGAATATAAAAAGAGTGTGATATCTATAAACGATAAGTATAAATATTTATATATAGTCAATACAACAGCTACTGTTATTTTTTTAATATATAATAATAATTAAATATGAATAATAGATAATATAATAACAAAATATAAAATTCATACATCGCCGGTCCATATTTTTTTTTCCACATATAGATATAGATAAAAAATATCAATATGAATATACATCATAAATGACAAAGAGACAAATAAATAATTATAATATTAGATTATAATATACAACGAATACAATATTAGTTTGATACTGATACAATGATACAATGATTAACATATAGTTCATTAATTAAAGTACATATTAGTTAAATTATATATATAATAATAAATTTAATACATTTATGAATATAATAATTATTATTTTTAACGTTACAAGTAATAATTGAGTTGAATATTTGGATCTTTATTGTATCACTTTGAAAAATATTAATTTCTTTCGAAAGTTTCCAAGCAAAGTGCAAGCATAGCATAGCCACATCCACAACAAATTTTCATCGGTTAATCAATTGGAAAAGGAAAAATAAAAATAGATTAATGACTGCTTTGAACATGGTGAGTACATTGAATATGACACCTCAAAAATATTTATAAATAGATTAAATGTCCATTTTGAACTTGGCGAGTAAATTGAATATAACACCTCAAAAATATTTATAAATAGATTAAATGGGCGCTTTGAATTTGGCCAGTACATTGAATAGTCTAGCTCAATTGATAATTTTCTTTCTGAAAAAGACAAATAGTCTCCCCCTTATGTTGTTTTTTATTATATTTTTAACTAAAAAAGTAAATATTGTATATTAAAAATTTGAATGGTTAGATTTAATCGTTAAATAATCAAACATAAACTTAATAAAATTATGTAATTTATAAATGGTAGAAGTTTAAGGCTTGATTGAAACAAAATTAATATTTATGATTCATATTTGCAAAAGTTACAAAATTTAAGAAAGTTATATATATTTTTCTCAATTGTAAATATATTGTGAAGAAAATTGTTTCCCAATATAAATTATACTTGAGAAAGACAAATAGATAATTATAATATTAAGATTATATAATATAGGATGAATACAATATCAATTTTGTACTGATATAATAATACATATGGTTCATTAATTAAACTACAGTTAAGTTATATATAATAATAAATTTAGTATATTTATGAATATAAATATTATTATTCGTAACATATAGCTTACTTATTGAAATGACCTAACTATGTTACAAATAATTATTGAGTTAAAGATTAGAATCATTATTATATCACCTTGAAAAAATTAATTCTTTTGTGCACATTCATCATTCATTTAAACTTGATCACTCATATTTTTATTTAAAGTTCAATCACTCATATAAACCTTCTTCATTCATTTATATTACTTTTAATATATAAATAATAGTAATACATTCATATAAAATTCTGACATTTCATATATTTTATGAGAAAAAATATATGTATTAAGTGTGTTAGAGTTTTTTATATTGTCATTACATTATCTATCATTCCTATTTTATCATCATTGATATTTAAATATAAATAAATAGTAGATAAATATTACACTCAATATATATAAATTGGAGATGAATATAAAAAGAGTGGAATATCTATAAGGTATAAGTATAAATATTTAGAGGGTAAAATGTATGCATTGACAGTGTAAAGATTTATACTGTCAGTGCATTATCCACTATTCATTTGCAATACTTTTATTTAAAAGTCAATAATAACTAAAAATCAATGGTGGATGTAGTTATAGTGTAAAAAACTTTTATATTGGCGGTTCATATGTCTTTTCCCCAAATATTTACACATAGTCAATAAACCAGCTACTATTATTTTTTAATATATAATAATAATTAAATATGAATAATAAATAATATAATACCAATATATAAACTTTATACATTGCCGATCTATATTTTTTTTTCCATATATATAAATAGATAAAAGATATCAATATGAATATACATCATACTTGATAAAAAGACAAATAAATAATTATAATATACAATGATTACAATATTAGTTTGGTAGTGATATAATGGTACAATAATTCAACATATAGTTCATTCATTAAACTACATATAAGTTAAATTATACATCTATATCTATATCTATATCTATATCTATACTATTAATAAAGGGAAAACACAAAATAACCACCCATCATGGTGTAATTTGTGTTTTCCTATTTTGCCCTCAATATATTTTTATTTCTACCAAAAAACCATATAATATTATTTTCTTATTTTATCCTTATTATCTTCTTATTTTAAAAGTGTATTTAAAAAATTGGTTTGTTTAATTGTATACCCATTGCTTATTAAATAAAATAATTATTTATTGCTATTTATAACTAAAGTAAATTAAGAACTATTTATTTATATCCTATTTATATCCCTTTGAGCCAAACAAATGAAATATTTTTTTTCAAACTATCCCATGAAACCGAATTGAAAAAATGTTCTAAAAGAGCATTACAATTTTAAAGAGTAGTTTGAAAGAATTAAGTTGGGGGGAAATTGGTGGACTTTGTTTCTCAAAAGAAAAGAAAAACTCAATCTTTACAAATTAAAAAAAAAGAAACAAAAAGAGATTGAGAAAAATAGAAGCCAAGGTTCAAAAAGTTAAAGAGGTTGGGAAAAATAATGAAAAAAAGAAGAGTAAAGTATTTCATTGAGAAAATTTCAAAAATGTTCTCTTTTTAAACTTAGCCTTGAAAATTTAGAAAAACCATTATCCAAATCAAGCCTCATTACAACCAAAATGAAGACCTTAGTTATCTTTGATTAATTATGCAATTTAAGAGAATAGGTGAGACAAAGAACATATTCAAATTACTATAAACAAATGCTTGAAAATTTGAGTGAAACACTCGTTACAAATAATTATTAAGTTGAAGGTTTGAATCTTTATTATATCACCTTGAAAAATATTAATTTTTTTTTTGTACACATTGATCATTCATTTAAAGACGATCACTCATATTTTCATTTAAAGTCCATCACTCATATGAACATTTATTATTTATATTACTTTTAATATATAAATGATAATAATGCATTTAGAGAAAATTCTTACATTCCATATATTTTATGAGAAAAAATATATGTATTAACAATGTTAGAGTTTTATACTATCATTATATCATCTATCATTCATATGTTATCAATATCAATACTTAAATATAAATAATACAAACAAATAGTATACTCACTATATGTACACTTGAGATGAATATAAAAAGAATGTAATATCTATGCATTTTAAATATAAAGATTTATACACAGTTAATATATCATTTATTATTTATTTGTATTATTTTTTTGAAGAGTTAATAAAAATTAAATATAAATTATGGATAATAATATTAAAATGTATAAAGTTAATACACCTTTGATTGGTAAAAGATATCATTATGAATATATAATTAGCCCCTTGGTCGCATCCCCATCTCTTTTATCTATAAAAGCAGCACATCACCCCTTCAAAAAATAACCTCAACTTTATAGTCTCTCTCTCTCTCTGACATTTTTCCCTATCTTCAACATTATCAATGGCTGACGCACTAAAACCGAAGATAACCATATCGCTGAAGCCTTGTGACAGCGACGTCGTCGAGGTATCACCGGCGATCGCCAAGCAAATGCAAACAATTCAATCCTTCATTGAAGACGATTCCTTCTTCGCCACCACCACCGTCATCCCTCTGCCAAACGTAACTGCTTTCCAGCTCACCAAAATCATCGACTACCTCAACTACCACCGCAACGGCAAGGCCGTCACCAACGACGGCAAGGACTCGGCAAAAAAGTTAGATGAACAATTCCTGAAGGAGTTGGACCAGGATCAGTTGAAGGAGTTGCTCCTCGCTGCTAATTACCTGAACGTGAAGGATGTTCTTGATTTTCTGTGCCAGGCTGTGGCTGATTTGATTCAGGACAAGAGCGTTAAGTTTGTGAGGAACTTCTTTGGGGTTGTGAATGATTATACTACTGCAGAAGAGAAGGAGATTCGTAGAACCCGTGCATGGGCTTTTGAGGGCGTGGATGAAGAATGATTGAAGTGAATGTGTTAAAGGAGTTGCAATTATTGAAAATTATGGCTTTAATCTTGGCACTTAGGTTATAATTTTCTCTGTAGTTTTTATGACTTTCTATGCGGTGTTGCAAATAATTGGAACTTAATATCGTGCTTTACAATGTTTGGTTTATACAAATTTGTGTTTTTTAATTAGCTTGAGTTGGTTCAAGTGGTGGCTCTTGTATCCAGGCCAAAAACAATTCTGTTTTTTTGTTATTTCTTGTGGTGCAAGTCTAGATTTAACATGAATCCTACGAGTAGCTGTCATTCCTGTAGGGATCTAAAGACGGAAGGAAGGATATCCGGTAAGGGATCTAAGACCGGAAGGAAGGATATCCAACATACATTAAAAATAAAAATAACAAATAATATCATATATATATATATATATATATATATATAAAAGGATGAAAATATTAAGAGAATAATATATTTCCTCGTACTAGAAGATAATTTATCTCTTTAAATTCACTCAATATTTGACATTTCATTCTTTCAAGAAGTTTTCAATTTAAAACATATTAGAAAAAAATAAGACACATGTCAAACACTAAATGAATTTAAGAAGACAAGTTATCTCCTAATACAAGGAGATACTTTATTTTTAAACATTAATGTTAAGATCACAAAATTTAAATAATCTAATCAAATATTTATAATAACTAGTGTGTACAGGCACTTCGTATCTGCCAGTGAATATTGCATGATATTACATATTCAATTTTTATATATTTCATTTTTTTTAGAATTAGAATGTATTTGTTGTGTTCGGTGTACTTTATATTATATTTTTTGTGCGTTTATGATAATGTTTAATTTAAGGTGAGATATGTGGTTAATTAATGTGTTGGTGGTGGTTGCTTAAGATTATATGTTTTTTTTGTAAAAATTAAATAATGTTAAGGGCAAAACAGGAAGTGAAAATTAGACCATCAGGAAAATTATTTCAAGTTTTGGCTTTATATATAGTATATATAATATTATTATTATTAATATTTATTGAAAACATAAATTGACAATCTCATCTTAAAAGTGTAGTAAATATGATTTTAATTACTTTCATCTCATTAATCCTTATTATATTTTGTTGTTTAATTGAGAAGAAGAATGTTTGTTTAATTGTATACCCATTGCTTATTAAATAAAATAATTATTTATTGCTATTTATAACTAAAGTAAATTAAGAACTATTTATTTATATCCTATTTATATCCCTTTGAGCCAAACAAATGAAATATTTTTTTTCAAACTATCCCATGAAACCGAATTGAAAAAATGTTCTAAAAGAGCATTACAATTTTAAAGAGTAGTTTGAAAGAATTAAGTTGGGGGGAAATTGGTGGACTTTGTTTCTCAAAAGAAAAGAAAAACTCAATCTTTACAAATTAAAAAAAAAGAAACAAAAAGAGATTGAGAAAAATAGAAGCCAAGGTTCAAAAAGTTAAAGAGGTTGGGAAAAATAATGAAAAAAAGAAGAGTAAAGTATTTCATTGAGAAAATTTCAAAAATGTTCTCTTTTTAAACTTAGCCTTGAAAATTTAGAAAAACCATTATCCAAATCAAGCCTCATTACAACCAAAATGAAGACCTTAGTTATCTTTGATTAATTATGCAATTTAAGAGAATAGGTGAGACAAAGAACATATTCAAATTACTATAAACAAATGCTTGAAAATTTGAGTGAAACACTTATCCTTCTAAAGTTCCAACTTTGAACTTGTGTGCAAAGAAACACTTTTTGGTTAAGAAAAATATTTGCTTAGGTAAATTGTTACATATTTTTTATAAACAAAGCATTAATTTCTTGTTTGAAGCATTATGTGTCAAATTCACAAATCATTAAAAATCTCATTGAAATTTATTTTTGAGATGCTTATACATTTGAAATCATGTTGATCATTATAATTTTTTTAGCCAAATTGGTCTCGGATGATTTTCACCTTTTGTTTGAGGACAAACAAAGTTTTAAGTTGGGGGGAGTTTGATAAGTGCCAAACATACCTAAATTTCATACACTTTTATGGCATTTATCTTAAGCATAATTGAGAAAAAACCAACTTAAAACAATATTTTTTGTATAAAATATCACAATCTTGTATATGTGTGTGTATTTCTTTTTTTATGTATTTTGTAGGATTTAGAAAGAAGAAAGAAGAGAGAAAAAAAGACTCATGGTAAAAAAAGAAAAAGAAGTGAAAATCAAGGTGCCCAAGCAGGCAGCTGAGCGTGGACCAAGCCACACTAAGCTGACCTGAATACCATCCTGACCTGGACCAAGCTGCTCAAGCAAGCAGCTGAGCGGACCTGCTTGGCCGCTCAACCTAGCACCAGACTAATCCTGACACGGTCAGAACTCAAGCTAGAAATGGTCAGGCACGAGCTTGGCACACGCCCAAGCTGCTCAACAAGCAACTTACCGGTGCAACCAAGCAGCTCAGTGGAGAACCACACTCCTGCCTAGATCAGCAAGCACTAGGCCATGTACCAGTCAACACGGTCAAAGCTGTTGAATAAGTAGCTTAGCGGTGTAACAAGTGTGCTAAGCGGTATGCACCCAGACTTGACTTAGCCATCAACCAACGACGGCAAGGACTCGGCAAAAAAGTTAGATGAACAATTCCTGAAGGAGTTGGACCAGGATCAGTTGAAGGAGTTGCTCCTCGCTGCTAATTACCTGAACGTGAAGGATGTTCTTGATTTTCTGTGCCAGGCTGTGGCTGATTTGATTCAGGACAAGAGCGTTAAGTTTGTGAGGAACTATAGCTTTGATGAGTCAAGCATAAGGAGTTGGCAAAGCTGCTTGATCAAGGGACCAAACCCATGCTAAAGGGTTTGGTCAGCTGCTTAGTGGGGCTGACAAGCAGCTCAGTGGCCCCAGAAGAATTTCTATAAATAGGGCACATTCCATTCGAACAATATATCTCACTCACATTTTGCATAGAAATTCTTCTCTGAAGTTATCTCTTCTTGTTCTTAGCTATTAGGAACTTTATTTAAGTAAGTTTTGTAATTTTATTATTGAAAATTATGGCTTTAATCTTGGCACTTAGGTTATAATTTTCTCTGTAGTTTTTATGACTTTCTATGCGGTGTTGCAAATAATTGGAACTTAATATCGTGCTTTACAATGTTTGGTTTATACAAATTTGTGTTTTTTAATTAGCTTGAGTTGGTTCAAGTGGTGGCTCTTGTATCCAGGCCAAAAACAATTCTGTTTTTTTGTTATTTCTTGTGGTGCAAGTCTAGATTTAACATGAATCCTACGAGTAGCTGTCATTCCTGTAGGGATCTAAAGACGGAAGGAAGGATATCCGGTAAGGGATCTAAGACCGGAAGGAAGGATATCCAACATACATTAAAAATAAAAATAACAAATAATATCATATATATATATATATATATATATATAAAAGGATGAAAATATTAAGAGAATAATATATTTCCTCGTACTAGAAGATAATTTATCTCTTTAAATTCACTCAATATTTGACATTTCATTCTTTCAAGAAGTTTTCAATTTAAAACATATTAGAAAAAAATAAGACACATGTCAAACACTAAATGAATTTAAGAAGACAAGTTATCTCCTAATACAAGGAGATACTTTATTTTTAAACATTAATGTTAAGATCACAAAATTTAAATAATCTAATCAAATATTTATAATAACTAGTGTGTACAGGCACTTCGTATCTGCCAGTGAATATTGCATGATATTACATATTCAATTTTTATATATTTCATTTTTTTTAGAATTAGAATGTATTTGTTGTGTTCGGTGTACTTTATATTATATTTTTTGTGCGTTTATGATAATGTTTAATTTAAGGTGAGATATGTGGTTAATTAATGTGTTGGTGGTGGTTGCTTAAGATTATATGTTTTTTTTGTAAAAATTAAATAATGTTAAGGGCAAAACAGGAAGTGAAAATTAGACCATCAGGAAAATTATTTCAAGTTTTGGCTTTATATATAGTATATATAATATTATTATTATTAATATTTATTGAAAACATAAATTGACAATCTCATCTTAAAAGTGTAGTAAATATGATTTTAATTACTTTCATCTCATTAATCCTTATTATATTTTGTTGTTTAATTGAGAAGAAGAATGTTTGTTTAATTGTATACCCATTGCTTATTAAATAAAATAATTATTTATTGCTATTTATAACTAAAGTAAATTAAGAACTATTTATTTATATCCTATTTATATCCCTTTGAGCCAAACAAATGAAATATTTTTTTTCAAACTATCCCATGAAACCGAATTGAAAAAATGTTCTAAAAGAGCATTACAATTTTAAAGAGTAGTTTGAAAGAATTAAGTTGGGGGGAAATTGGTGGACTTTGTTTCTCAAAAGAAAAGAAAAACTCAATCTTTACAAATTAAAAAAAAAGAAACAAAAAGAGATTGAGAAAAATAGAAGCCAAGGTTCAAAAAGTTAAAGAGGTTGGGAAAAATAATGAAAAAAAGAAGAGTAAAGTATTTCATTGAGAAAATTTCAAAAATGTTCTCTTTTTAAACTTAGCCTTGAAAATTTAGAAAAACCATTATCCAAATCAAGCCTCATTACAACCAAAATGAAGACCTTAGTTATCTTTGATTAATTATGCAATTTAAGAGAATAGGTGAGACAAAGAACATATTCAAATTACTATAAACAAATGCTTGAAAATTTGAGTGAAACACTTATCCTTCTAAAGTTCCAACTTTGAACTTGTGTGCAAAGAAACACTTTTTGGTTAAGAAAAATATTTGCTTAGGTAAATTGTTACATATTTTTTATAAACAAAGCATTAATTTCTTGTTTGAAGCATTATGTGTCAAATTCACAAATCATTAAAAATCTCATTGAAATTTATTTTTGAGATGCTTATACATTTGAAATCATGTTGATCATTATAATTTTTTTAGCCAAATTGGTCTCGGATGATTTTCACCTTTTGTTTGAGGACAAACAAAGTTTTAAGTTGGGGGGAGTTTGATAAGAATACCATCCTGACCTGGACCAAGCTGCTCAAGCAAGCAGCTGAGCGGACCTGCTTGGCCGCTCAACCTAGCACCAGACTAATCCTGACACGGTCAGAACTCAAGCTAGAAATGGTCAGGCACGAGCTTGGCACACGCCCAAGCTGCTCAACAAGCAACTTACCGGTGCAACCAAGCAGCTCAGTGGAGAACCACACTCCTGCCTAGATCAGCAAGCACTAGGCCATGTACCAGTCAACACGGTCAAAGCTGTTGAATAAGTAGCTTAGCGGTGTAACAAGTGTGCTAAGCGGTATGCACCCAGACTTGACTTAGCCATCAAGCAAAGCATGAAGTCACCAATGACCTCACCTCAAGTAGCCCACCATAGGCTTTCCAGAGTAGCTCACCATAGCTGGTTTCATAGCTCACAAATAGCTTTGATGAGTCAAGCATAAGGAGTTGGCAAAGCTGCTTGATCAAGGGACCAAACCCATGCTAAAGGGTTTGGTCAGCTGCTTAGTGGGGCTGACAAGCAGCTCAGTGGCCCCAGAAGAATTTCTATAAATAGGGCACATTCCATTCGAACAATATATCTCACTCACATTTTGCATAGAAATTCTTCTCTGAAGTTATCTCTTCTTGTTCTTAGCTATTAGGAACTTTATTTAAGTAAGTTTTGTAATTTTAGTTTATAATTCAAGAGGAGAAAAGGAGAAGGCAAATGAGATGCATAAATCAATTTTTTAATCTCATTTGGAAATCAAAGCATCCAATCCTTGGATGGATGGTCCATGTTCCTAATAATTTCTTTTGAATATGGTTATGTATTTCTACTTCTTCTTATATTCTAAAAGATTTGAATTTTAATCATTCAAGTTGGTGCTTTGAG
>NC_032022.1:12245779-12246640 GCF_001865875.1 Lupinus angustifolius | reverse complement strand
TGATTTCAAGTCATAAAATTACTTGTCTCAAACACTTAACAAATAAAGTAAGAAGTAGTTGTACTACTTAGTTTATTTGCCAAGTTAAGCATACTTTTCTTAAGATCTTATATTCATTACTACTTCAATATTAGAGTAGCCAAGATTAGAGTGTGACAACCTAATCTCTTTGTGGACATAATATTGTTTAGTAATAAATGTGAGTGATTATTATTCTAGCATTTTAGAAAATACACTAAAAGGAGGATTTTAGAACTTGGTGTTTGGAGTTAATTACATTAAAAATAAAAATAACAAATAATATCATATATATATATATATATATATATATAAAAGGATGAAAATATTAAGAGAATAATATATTTCCTCGTACTAGAAGATAATTTATCTCTTTAAATTCACTCAATATTTGACATTTCATTCTTTCAAGAAGTTTTCAATTTAAAACATATTAGAAAAAAATAAGACACATGTCAAACACTAAATGAATTTAAGAAGACAAGTTATCTCCTAATACAAGGAGATACTTTATTTTTAAACATTAATGTTAAGATCACAAAATTTAAATAATCTAATCAAATATTTATAATAACTAGTGTGTACAGGCACTTCGTATCTGCCAGTGAATATTGCATGATATTACATATTCAATTTTTATATATTTCATTTTTTTTAGAATTAGAATGTATTTGTTGTGTTCGGTGTACTTTATATTATATTTTTTGTGCGTTTATGATAATGTGTAGTTTACTTTTCTTGTTAAATTATTTATATGCAATTCAAAACAAAAACCACCAAAATATGTTTAACTCATTATTTGTGCATTGACATATTCATATGATTCATTCTATTAGGAAATTC
>NC_032022.1:12232512-12245679 GCF_001865875.1 Lupinus angustifolius | reverse complement strand
TATTGTTTACATTCCACCATTTATTTATTCTTTAATACCTACCTTCCTTAAGGAAGAAATTTGGTTTGTTAATAAAAGGAACCCGAAAGGGAGTAAATAAATAAAGTTCGCTTAACTTTATTATTCTTTTGTTCGTTATTTATTTATTTGTTTCTAACAACTAACTATTCATCACTTTTGTACATTAGAATACCATTAAACCGATGTTGGAATTTATTACACAAAACCAAGATGGTAATCAAAGGTACTTAATAATTATGTAATAGGGGATTTCTTCGATACCATTATATCGGCGTTAGAATTTATTCTAACAAAGTCGAGATGAGGAAAAGAAGGAATAACTTATTTACATGATTATTACAAATAAGTTGTAACTGGAATATTCTTGAAACCATTATACTGACATTGGAATTTATTTCAACAAAGTCGAGATGAAAAACAAAGAATAAAACCGAGTTCACTTACTTAATCAAATAAAAAGAAAACACACCGAAATGAGAAAAGGAAAACCTAATCCTTACTTCCTCAAAATAAGCTTTCAACAGTGAGGAAGAGAGATTAACATGCCTTATTGAATCTTTGATTTGAATACTTTTTTTCATATGCTTAGTCTCATCCTTATCTTGCTCACATGTTCATGCATTATTTGTAAAGATTCTTAGAGAGATATATTGATTACTGTTTTTGATTAACTCACATGCATATGATGGCTTGAGTGAATTTTGTGTGGGTTAGTCTTAAGGTCTTTCATTGTAATATTTCAAGCATTATTGTCCTTATTATACCTTACTGTTGTAATCTGTTTTTGTGTGTATTAAATTGATCTATTGGTGTCTTACCACCATAGAGATAGGGATTCTTCACCAAGACTAGGAGGTCTTGATTTGAGAACAAGAATCTTGGCTGGGGCTGTTTCATGAGAAAGGTTTTCTCAGGCGATAGGTAGAGTCAAACCAAGGGATATGTGTTCTAGATTTCAAGACAGAACTGTCCTATGTTTTGTAAATTGAATTGGTGTATGTGATTATATGTATATTCAATATTGTGAAGAATAAAATCTCCCAAGATCATAAGGGGAGGTCTGGATGTAGTTTGCAGTGGACCGCAAACGAACCATGATAAAAATCCATCTTTGCACGCTGTTTTCTCCTTAAATCTTTTTTACTTTTCTTGCTGTTTCAATTCGAGTTAATAGCTGATATTTTGCATAATTGTATCCTACCATATACTTGTTAATATTGCTTAAAAATATCTGCTTTATCTCTGCTCATTTGATTTTAAATAACAGGACAATTTGCTGCTTTGATCATTTTGTTTTGTGTGTGTGTTAATCGATTAAGATCAGTTGTTAATCGATTAACTGGGCTGTTTCCAGAATTGGGTTTTTGTGCTAGAAGCGGTGATTGATAACCGCCACACCTATTCACCCCCCCTTCTAGGTGTTCCTAGGCCAGTGATACCTAACAAGTGGTATCAGAGTTAGTATGACATTCTAGCTCAACCGTATCCGCGTGATCCTTAGGGAATTTAAATGGGTTCCACCAACCCCTTTGGCGGTGATGGCGCATCTAGTAACCGCCTTCCCGTATTCAGTGGCGAGGGATACGCCTACTAGAAAGTTCGAATGAAGATCTTTATAGAGGCTATTGATTCGGACATTTGGGAATCTGTAATCAGTGGTCCGTTCGTCCCACTTCACTTAGTGGATGGCAAACCTTAAGAAAAGCCCAAAAGCTTATGGACTGATGAGGAGCGCAAGAAGGTTTAGTTCAACCTTCGAGCCAAAAATATAATTACCTCGACCCTATCTTACGATGAATTCTTTTGGGTATCTCAATGTCAAAGTGCCAAGGAAATGTGGGACACTTTGCAAGTGACTCACAAAGGCACTGGCGAGGTCAAGCGTGCTAGGCTGAATGCGCTGATAGATGAATACAAATTATTTCGTTACCGAGTGAATCAATTGGTGACATGCAAAAGCGATTCACTCACATTATTAATCATCTTATTGCTCTCGATAAAATGTTTACCATAGGAGAACTCACTAATAAAGTTTTATGTTGTCTTGATAGGAGATGACAACCTAAAGTGACGGCAATCATGGATTCAAAGGGTCTAGATTCCATGCCTTTAGCAACACTGTCTGAAAAGCTTCAATAGGATGAGATGGAGCTTGGGCGTCTGACCATGCATGAGGAGTCTGATCGGAAAAAGAAAGGAATATCTCTTAAAGCTACAACATCACAAACCACTAAAGAGATGGACAATGATGACTCTGACTCAGACATTGATGAAGCAACGCTAAACCTTCTCGTGTGAAAATTTGGAAAATTTATGAAGAAGAAAGGAGGTTTTAAGCGATTTCAAAAGAAAGAAGCGCGAGAACCAACTAAGAAAGGCAAGAATAAGGAGTGCTTCACTTGCCATGAATGTGGTAAGTTGGGTCATATGAAGCTCTAGTGTCCCACTTACTTGAAGAGAGTTGATTCAGAGAAGAGCACTCCCCATGACTTCAAATCGAAAAAGGCATACATTGTTTGGGATGTACCGGAGGAAGAAACAACATCAAGCACCTTGGGTAAAGAGGAGACCGCCAAGCTATGCCTAATGACCATAACAGATGAGGCTTCCAGATTAGGTAGTAAGGATGCTACAAATGAGGTATATTTTGACACATCTTCCTCTTTTGATGATTCTCCCTCATGATGTTTTATATGATGCTTATGTTGAGATGGATGAAGAGCTTAAGAAATTGGCAAAAATTAGTGCTGATAGAAAAAGAATAATTTTGCTAAATGATCAGAAAATAATTCAACTACAAAAATAATTAGATGAGCTAAAATTGGAAAATGAAACTTTAGATCTAATTTTTTCTTGTACTTCATTCGACTGCTCTAAAAATAATTTATGTCAAACAACTACTTGTGAGTCTTGCGATGACTTGAAAAATGAGAATTTTAAACTAAATGAAAAACTCGCAAAACTTACAAATAGTCAACACCAATTGGATACCTTACTTAGTAAAACGAGAAACATTCGTGACCACACTGGATTAGGGTATGTTCCCCCATCCCATAGAAATAGACCATATAGGAGATCTCTAACTCGTCCAAATAAAAAGTCTAATAAGAAAAATAGAGTTCCTACACGTTTCTATTGTGGCACACATGGTCGCACCTCTCATTCCCACTACATCAGGAAATATGGGATACCCAATGGTGTTTACACTTGGGTAAGAAAGGGAGATAACTCCCTGGTTACTAACAGAAAATGACCCAACATAATTTGGGTACCTAAAACTAGAAGGTGATCTATTTTGCAGGTACGTCTACGAATACATGGGCAACATTGGTATCTTGATAGCGGATTCTCAAGACATATGACTAGAGACAAGTCAAAATTCCTAGACTTGTCATTAAAAGAAAATGGTTTCGTCACTTATGGAGACAACAATAAAGGAAGAATCTTAGGCACCAGAAAGATTGGCAACTCAACCCATGCCATAATCGAGAACGTTCTATACGTAGAAGGTTTGGAACATAATCTGTTGAGCATTAACCAACTATGCGACAAAGGTAATCGTGTGTTATGTGATTCTGATTGGTGTATAATTCGTGACGTATTTTCTAATAATATAAAGTTTGTCGGATATCGTGTAAATAATATTTATATGGTTAATCTAGAGGATGTCACTTCCTTATTTTCAAAATGTTTTATTTCAAAAGAAGATGACATCTGGCTTTGGCATAGAAGAGTCATTCACATTCATGTGAAGCATTTAGAAAAATTATCTAAAAATAATTTGGTTATCGGTCTACCAAAACTCGATTTTAAAACTCAAGATTCTTGTAACATGTGTCAAAATGGAGTTGTTGAGAGGAAAAATAGTGTTCTAGAGGAACTCGCGAGGACCATGCTATATGAGAGCAAGGCTCCAAAATATTTCTGGGCTGATGCAGTTCACACTGCCTGTTATGTAATGAATCAATACTACTTAGACCTACTTTTTCGAATACACCTTATGAAATTCTTAAAGGTCGAAAATCGAATATTGCTCATCTTCATGCATTCATGTGCCAATGTTTTATTTTAAATAATGGAAAAATGTCTTTAGCAAAATTTGACTCGAAGGCTGATGAGGGCATATTCTTAAGATTTTCGTTACATAGTAAGGCTTTTCATGTGTTTAATAAATATACCATGTAGGTAGAAGAATCTATTCATGTTCACTTTGACGAATCTTCTCCAAAAGAGAAGAGAACGGTCTTTTCTGATGACATTTCAGGTACAATAGAAGAAGTTCAATCAAAGGACATGAATCAAATCCAACAAGAAGATGCTAAGCAAATAGTAGAAGAAGAACATCAGGACATGCCTATTGCATGGAAAACCAAAAAAGATCATCCACTCGATAAGGTATTAGGTGACATATCTACGGGGGTGGTAACCCGTAATTATTTACGTAATTATTGTAATTTTGTTACATTCGTATCTCAAATAGAGCCAAAGACCATCGATGAAGTCATCGAGGATGTACACTAGGATATAGCTATGCCAGAAGAGCTAAACTAGTTTGAGCGTAATAATGTGTGGGACTTGGTCCCCTAACCAAAAGAACATCTTCTAATTGGCACAAGATGGGTCTTTCGTAACAAGCTAGATGAATCTAGCTTGATAATTAGAAATAAAGCTTGCTTGGTGGCCAAAGGCTACCACCAGGAGGAGGGCATCGACTATGATGAGACCTACGCTCCTATAGCCAGACTTGAGGCCATTATGATGCTCTTGTCCTACGCATCGATCATGAACTTTAAGCTCTTCCAAATGGATGTTAAGAGTGCATTTTTAAATGGCTATATTCAAGAGGAGGTGTATTTAGACCAACCTCCAGGGTTTGAAAACTTCAAATACCCGAACCATGTGTACAAACTCAATAAGGCCCTCTATGGCCTATAACAGGCTCCTAGAGCCTGGTATGATAGATTGAGTTCGTTCCTACTAGAAAAAGGATTCGAAAGAGGCTTGGTCGACACCACTCTCTTTATCTGTAGATTGGATAATCATGTTTTACTTGTTCAAATATATGTTGATGATATTATCTTCGGATCTACTAATGACATCCTTTGTAAGGAATTTTCTGAGTTGATGTAGGGCGAGTTTGAGATGTTGATGATGGGTGAGCTGACTTTCTTCCTTGGGCTTCAAATTAAACAAATGGAAAGTGGCATCTTCATTCATCAATCAAAGTACTGCAAAGAATTACTAAAGAAGTTCGATATGGAGCAATGTATAGATGCATCCACACCTATGGCGTCCACATGTTATATTGATAAAGATGAAAAGGGAAAAGCGATTGAGGTAACTAAATATCGTGGGACTATCGACTCCTTATTATATTTATCTGCTAGCCGTCCTGATATTATGTTTAGTGTTTGTATATGTGCTAGATTTCAAGCTTTTCCAAAAGAATTACATTATATTGTTGTAAAACGTATCAGGAGATATTTAAAAGGAACAATAAATATGGGATTATGGTATCCTAGGGATGCCTCTTTATCCTTTCTAGGTTACTCTAATTCTGACATCGCTGGGTGTAACTTGGATCAAAACAGCACTAGTGGGACTTGTCACCTATTAGGTAGTTCCTTAGTGGCATGGCATAGTAAAAAGCAAGCATGCGTTTCTTTATCCACCGCTGAAGCGAAATACATTGCCGCTGGTGCGTGTTGCGCTCAAATCCTTTGGATGAAGCAGCAACTTAAGGACTTTGGGCTCATATTAGAAAAGATCCCTATTAAGTGTGATAACACAAGTGCCATTAACATTTCCAAGAATCCCGTCTTGCATTCAAGAACCAAGCATATTGAAATAAGGCATCATTTTTTGCGTGATCATGTTCGAAAAGGTGATTGTGTGTTAGAATTTGTTGAAACATCTAAGCAATTAGCAGATATTTTCACCAAGCCCCTCTCACGAGATACTTTCTATGTTCTTCGAAGAGAACTAGGAATCCTTGATGAAAAATATCTTGATTGAGCTAATGTTATTGCCTTGCATGACTTATTTGCCTTGTATGCTTTAAAATGAAAACATGTTGAATGCTAAATATTCCTTGCATGATCCATGATTCTATGTATAAAAGCTTTATGTATATATGTGATTGTTTAAAAATGAATTAGTAAAAAGTTTGAAATCCTTGCATGCTTTCAAAAACATCCAAAATACTGTATCTGATGCATTCAATCGATTAAAGCCATCAGTTAATCGATTACCAAGGTGAATATTTTTGAAACCTGGTATTTTTAACTCAGTTTAATCGATTAAGACAAGTTGTTAATCGATTAACGACATTAGTATATCAGAAACAAAAGTGTTTCTGGACATTTTTCAAAACCCCATTCATCCACTTTTCTCTCAAATCTCAGAGGAACAAGTCCAACATCATTCCTAAGCTCTATCCTAGCCCAAACCAAATCACCCCACTCCACTTCCACTCCATAAACCGGCTTCTCCATCTCCAATTTCCAAGAAACCCGTTTTCCCCAAATTGATAACCCTACCTTAGGTTTCCCTAAATTCCTCCATTAAAACCTCATCACAGTTCGACTTCAATATCAATGGAGACATGACGTACTAAAAGAGTAAAGACAACCGCTCAACGTCCACCGTGTGTTTAAAAATCATGCCATCTCAACAGGCAAGGCAGGACCGTGGGGACCCTATTATCACTGATTCTGCAAGAAACCCGGTTGCTCAAATTTTCAAATCTGACTTGGTTAGCGGGACAGAACTTTGACTTTCCGCATGGTTTCAAGCACAAGGGGTTGTCCCCTTCTTGGAATTGAAAGGTAATATCTACCCTGCTCTAGTTGGTGAGTATTATGCCAACTTTAGATATAAGGATGGAAAGTATTGGTAAATGATTGCTTGGAAACTGTTTGAGCTAAATGAAGACATTTTTATGAACGTGGGTGGTTTATCATGTAATGGTACTAGCTTAAGTGACTGTGGTTGGGCAAACAACAACTCTTTTCATGCTGCTGAAATGTACAAATTGTGTTTGCATAGACCTCAACTGTATGTTCAGGGTGAATTAACCAAAGCTGGGTCGCTGTACGTAGAGAATAGGCTCCTACATTATCTGATTGCCTATATTTTGATTCAGAGGAACACAAATCATGCACAACCTACAGTGAATGATTTGAGGTTCATGTTTGCTATAAAGGAGAACATAATGATCAACTGGCCAGAAGAGATTCTGGAGGTCATGTATAGTGTCTCCACTTCACAATCAAGGTTGCTTCCTTATAGTATCTTCATTTCACGAATTATTGATTATCTGCATATTGATATCTCGGATACTATAGTTTTGGACTGTTTTGACAAGGATCATTTGATTGGTGAGAGTCTGATTCATAAGATGGGCATATATAAGTACGACAACACATGGCAATATCAAGAGGACTTTAACACTGTGAATCTTGACCCCTCTGGTGAGGATGATCAAGATGATGCTCAAGAGCCATATGCTGCTACTCAGGGGGAGTCTTCTGGTCATGCATCACAAGAACCAATTTTTGGACAAGCTTACTTGGATGCTATGGAACAACGTCTCAACAACATGATGGATCTTCACTTTCAGTCTCTAAAGGACTCATATCCTACAGATCTGGAAAATTTTGACGAAAGTCAGAATGCTTATATTGATAACCATTACCAATCCTTGAGGAACTTTGTTCAAACAACTGCTGACTCGCAAAACAAAAGGTTGTGTGCTGAGTTCAACAAGCTGTGTACCCTCATCAAGCATGGTGATAGTTCGATGATTCCTGACAACGAAAATCCTCCATCTCATCCCTAGTTAGGAGGCCTTAGATCTTTAGGTTATCCTTCCTAGTTTATGGACCTTGTTGTTCCTTGTTACCATCTTGAGAACTTATCTTTTATTTCATGCTTTTTCTTTTATATGGATTGTAATAACTCCTATCTTCTACTGAACTACTGCATCGAAATTTGACAATGCTTTAAATCATTTCAAATTATCTTTATCATGCTTGAATGGCAATTATGTTGCAAATAGTATACTCCTATGTTTAATGGATCTTGATCATGTTTGGTGTATATATCAATATTGAATGCTTATGCCTGCTGCTAACTGCACAAATATATCAAATTCTTAATCACTCAATGCTTAATTTGAGTAAAGATACCCTTTCATGCCATTAAATCTGTTCTATTGTTGTTTACTATTCATTTAATCGATTAAGTCCTGCTGTTAATTGATTAAATATTGTGTAAATGTGCATTTGTTCAAGCTTCTTACAGGTGGTTGATTGATTAATTGCCCAAAATTAATTGATTAATTAAAATCCGTCATAACTCTTCTGACTTTTGACTAGAATTGAATACTTGTATGTTTTTGATAATGTCAAAAGGGGGAGAAAGGTTGCTTGTTGTGTTAAATGTATTTGCAGGTTGTAATAGCTTCTGCAGGTTGTTGTATATAATTGCTTACCTAAGGGGGAGCAAAGGCGCTTCAACTTTGAAACGTTGAATAACAATCATTAACAACCATTATGAAAACTCATCGTCAAGCTAATTCATCAAATGTTTCAAACTATTTTGATGTGGTATTTGTCATCATCAAAAATGGGAAGATTGAAAGTGCAAAGTGTCAAGGATAGCATTAGCAATGTTTTGCCTATGTTTTGTGAAGACAAGGTTCTATTAAAGCTTGAAGATGGCTCAACAATCAACATGCCTAGAACTCATTGGTCATATCTAGACTAGGATATAAATAGAGTCATTATTCTAAGTAAGTCTGGGATGTGTGCCTTACTAAGTGAGTATAGGTGAGGTGAACATAGGTGCAAGTCTCTCAAGCCATTATAATTGTCATATCAACTGTCAAAACTGCCTTGTATAAGTTGAGGCAACTTCCAGAAAAATGTAGCATTGCATTCCATTGTATAGGATTCATTTAGAGAGCATATTTCATTTTTGCATTCTGTTTTTGCAAGAGAGAATTGCATGTGTGAGGAAGAGAGATTAACATGCCTTATTGATTCTTTGATTTTCATACTGTTTTTCATATGCTTAGTCTCATCCTTATCTTTCTTACATGTTCATGCATTATTTGTAAAGATTCTTAGAGAGAGATATTGATGACGGTTTTTGATTAACTCACATGCATATGATGGCTGGAGTGAATTGTGAGTGGGTTAGTCTTAAGGTCTTTCATTGTAATATTTCAAGCATTACTGTGCTTATAATACCTTGTTGTTGTAATCTGTTTTTGTGTGTATTGAATTGATCTCTTGGTGTGTTACCACCACAGAGATAGGGATTCTTCACCAAGACTAGGAGGTCTTGATTTGAGAACAAGAATCTTGGCTAGGGTTGTTTCGCGAGAAAGGTTTTCTCAGGCGATAGGTAGAGTCAAACCAAGGGATATGTGTTCTAGATTTCAAGAAAGAAGCGTCCTATGTTTTGTAAATTGATTTAGTGTATGTGATTATACGTATATTCAATATTGTGAAGAAGAAAATCTCCCATGATCAGAAGGGGAGGCCTGAATGTAGTTTGCAGTGGACCGCAAATGAACCAGGATAAAAATCTATCTTTGCACGTTATTCTCTCCTTAAATCTTCTTTACTTTTCATGGTGTTTCAATTCGAGTTAATAGCTGATATTTTGCATAATTGTACCCTGCCATATACTTGTTAATATTTCTTAAAAATATCTTCTTTATCTCTGCTCATTTGATTTTAAATAACTGTGCAATTTGTTGCTCTGATCATTTTGTTCTGTGTGTGTTAATCGATTAAGATCAGTTGTTAATCGATTAACTAGGCTGTTTCCAGAACTAGGTTTTGGTGCGAGAATCAGTGATTGATAACCGTTACACCTATTCGACCCCCCTTCTAGGTGTTCCTAGGCCACTAATACCTAACAGTTCATACACAAATTTAACATAAAAAAATGAGGGGAAAAGTAATAAAAATTTAACTCTTATGTTTTATGTGTTTTTCTACTTCTGTACCTTTGGTCATGTGTTCAACTCTTTATTTATATAAGGGATTTTGACAAATAATATTAAACATAAAATAAAATTTCTCGCATTAATGTATACAATCATTTAAAATATTTTTATTTTTACAAAACAAATATGTAATTTATAGATTATATTTAAAAAATAAATATTGATGTAAGATTGCTTCCAAAATATCTAAAAATATCTTAATAATTCTATAAAGGCGTAAACTATTATCATGATACTCGTACATGAGTAAAAACAATGTTTCGACCTTAAAATTAAAAATTCCTGAAATGTTCTTTATATATGATTTGAATATCTCATATATTATTTAGCAATATGTTAGAACACGTGTAATTGAAATACATTAAACAATACACCTAAATTAATATATTAATTCCTAAATTTAAGCATTGATGGTAGATTTATACTTTAATCCCCAAATTTTTAACCTGAGTCCAAATTATTGATAACATAAACAAACATAATTCTTGTTCACATATAGGACCTCCTACATGATTAGATATAAATGTCTTGCCATGATGTAAATTTGTCATAACCTTAAGGACCCACCAAATCGAGCACCAATCAATGATAGATTAAGTGAACAAAGTTCAATTTAGTGGCTGCCTTATTTATGTGATGTCAAGAATTCAATTTGGTGTAAAACATAAGCATGCAAAAGGATTAAGGTTAATTAGGAATTAATAGAGGGGAAAGTTTCCAACCAAAGTGCAAGCATACCTAGAGATGACAACGGGCACAGACGGACACGAGTAGTAGCTACCCGCTACCCATTTCAAAATAGGAGAGCGTTACCCATACCCTTCCGTACTCGTACGGATACCTGTGTACGGGTATTCGCGGGTATTTCTGGGTACCTGCAGGTTTCCTATATTATAAATGAATTTTTAATTTTGTACTTCTATTATGTTTCAAATGAGATGAAACTTAATTATTTTTGTACCTTTTGATTGAATATTTGGCAAAAATGCTAAATTTATTGGTGTTTTCTATTTGTGTGATTTTTTGTTCTCATTTCCTTAACAAAAAGTATATATTTTCTTTGTAAAACATGTGTATTTCTACACATGTAATAATATTTGTAGGGTGTTTCACCACCAAACTCAATAAAATATGTAAACAAAGTAAAAGGAAAAAATGTACATAGTATAATGAATGTTAGAATAATGTACTTTTTATTTTAATTAAATATAATATATTAATCATATAAATAACGGGTACCCGTGGACACGGGTATCATAATACTTGTACCCGCCCGTATGTACTACGGGTATTTTTAAAAACTCGTTTATAATACCCACGGGTACTCGTTTGTGACCCGTACCCGTACCCATACGGGTTTTACCGGAAGTACCCACGGGTACGAATATTTTTGCCATCCCTAAGCATACCATAACCATAGTTACGACAGGATAAGGTTGGAATAAAATGAAGTTGCCGAAGTGAAACCATGTTCAAAAAAACTTTTAATGCGTTAATTGATTGGAAAAGGAAAAATAAAAATGGATTAATGACTACTTGGAACATGGCGAGTACATTGAATATGACACCTCAAAAATATTTATAAATAGATTAAATGACCACTTTGAACTAGCGAGTATATTATTGAATATGGCAGCTCATTGGTATTTTTCTGTCTGAAACAAGACAAATAGTCTTCCCCATATGTTGTTTTTTATTATATTTTTAAATAAAAAAATCAATATTGTATATTAAAAGAATCTAAAGGACAATTTTAATCATTAAATAATCAAACTTAATAGAATGATGTGTTTTATGAATAATAGAAGTTGAAGACTTGATTGAAACAAAATTAAAGTTTATGGTTCCTATTTGCCAAAGTTTTAAAGTTTAAGAGAATTGTGTATACTTTTCTCAATTGTAAATATATTGTGAAGATAGACGTTTCACAGTACATGTAACACTGTGTTTTTCCGAGCACGTTTAATTAAGTAATTAGTTGTTAATGAATTAATTATAGAAATTAATCAATATTTTTTTAGGCTAAACCTCAGTTTAGTTTTAGTCTTGTATTATAATATTCTTGCCTGCCCTATTTTTTCAAGAATTTTGGAGAACAAAAGTTTACGAGACGATTTCGGGTCGTTTTATTGACTTTTCATCCATTTTTTGAGTTCCATAACTCGGAATCGAATTCCTATTTTTCCGTTGGCTTTGAAATATTATTTCTAGTTAAAATAGACACCACGATTATCCGTAACTCATCTCTAGGTATTATTCACCTCGAAATTCAAGTTTCAACATTTCGAGCAAAAAACCTAAATCGGTAGATTGTATATTTCCGGACGAAGTTACCCGGTAATATTCAGGCACAAATTCAATTGCGAAATCACATCGCATCAATCAAGTCGGAGTATTAATCACATCATGGGTCAATGACTTGTCAAACAAGCAAAGTCAAAGCTTCCATAATCCCCTAAATCACTCACCAAATCTCTTCACTCCACCACCATTAGACAGATCACCTAAGCTAGCCTAAAGCCAGATTGCCTCTCATTAATTTTCAGATTTGAGAGAGGGTGAGGCTCTCCTATAAATACATCACTCCATCCTCTCATTTTTACACTAATTCTCCTAAAGAAAGTGAAGGTATTCTTTCAATTTTTCTCTTCTCCATTTTTCTCCACATACACCATGAGAAAATCATCATATCTTAGTATGTTATTCATGGAGATGAGCTTATGTTTGTTTTCTTTAAATATTTTGTAAGTCATGACTAAAGGGGTTGATAATAAAATCATATGATCCTTTTTGTAGTTTTTGACTTATGTAAAACTTAAAATTTCTTCATTGTTCTTAGATGGAAAAACTATATCTTTGGACAAGGTTAGATGAGTTTATTTGATTTAGAAATATTGGAAATTATTGCTAGTATTTGAATGTGTTTAAAGGTGATGATTTGAACATCAGAGGAACCTTTATTGTGTTTAAGAAAAGTTTATGTCTATTCTTGAAAGTTCAAAATGTTTATGAGTTTTTGTTGAAAAAATTCATTTTTAAAAGGTATTATGCGTAAAAGGTTGTTTAGCATATGTTATTCTTTGATTTCCATGTTAAAGTAATGATTTAGGATAAAAGGTGATTTA
>NC_032022.1:12226297-12232412 GCF_001865875.1 Lupinus angustifolius | reverse complement strand
TATCATTATCGGAAAAATGTAATAAAGTGGAAATACATGTCTAGAAAAGTTCTGTCTAAGGAAAGACTTGGTATTTAAGTATATCTTTTTGATCCACCTCTCTTTCTTGGGAACTAACCTGGTGTATATCCACAGATTATGACATAATTCCGTTATAAGTTTTGTTAAAACTTTACTTTAGAAAGTGTCGTTGTGTTGTAAGACTTTCAATGATAAATGATGATTTAGGAAATACCTAACCTTTAATCGGATGGATGAAAGCAATTAAGTTCATTATAGATCGGAAGTTTTATTTTCACGTAAAATGTTATTTCGTAAGAATAATAATTATCAAAGTGACCTAATTAACGTTATTTTGATTTAGGCATGATGAAGAGTTTGAGAAGA
Organism: Lupinus angustifolius; assembly: GCF_001865875.1. Classification (NCBI taxonomy): domain Eukaryota; kingdom Viridiplantae; phylum Streptophyta; class Magnoliopsida; order Fabales; family Fabaceae; genus Lupinus; species Lupinus angustifolius. The sequence goes on along the minus strand of NC_032022.1, from coordinate 12,232,025 downwards.
GACCCGACGAATTAAGTTCACCTAGAATCGAGGAAACAATCTACACGATACACTCAGGTGAGGGAGAAAACATCGTGACACAATGGTGTCCAAATATGCTTCAGGACCTCCAAGCTCCCTCACAAGTTTGGAGTTGTCTTGGATATTAAGAAAGCTTGTACTTAATCAATTTTCTGTTTTGTTAGATTAAGTACAACAATATTTCTTATGCCGAATTATGTTAGATTATGTATGAACATGCCATGATTATTCCTGTTTAATATTGCTCGAATAACTGTTCTAAGAATTATATGTATGAGATAATTGTTAAATTCAAGGCTTAAAAACATGTGTTATAAATGAGAAAAATTTTCATTGAGAAAAGAAATTTAACTAAGTTTCAGGCTTTTCTCGCTTGAGCGAGAAGTGTTCAGAGAAAACGGGTTTTCTCGCTTAGGCGAGACAACTCTCGCCTGTGCTGAAATATGCACAAAGACATCTGGTTGTTTTCTTGCTTAAGAGAGACAACTCTCGCTTGAGCCATAGGTGCCTTATAAAAATGGTGATTCCCTCGCTTGAGCAAGACAGCTCTCGCTTGAGCAAGACAGCTCTCACTTGAGCGAAAGAACTCCATATAGACAAGACTTCTTAAGTCGTCTAAACAATAACTCTCACATGTGCGAGAGTCTAATGGCATTTTTTCCATCAAGAATTCATTCACTTCCAATCCTATTAAATAAAACCTAAAACACCTTTATTGGAGATAATGTTCTTTCAATAAGTAAATTTTGTAAAGATGAATAATTATATGAAATTCTTGGAAATGATACAAAGAAGAGTTGCCATATTTAAAGTGATGTATGTAAAGAATTGCATGGTTAAGGATGAGGCCCTCAAGTGTTATATTATGCCCACGCAGCGAGATCGTCTGACCATAAGAGGCTTGGCTTGAGAGCTGCCCAGGGTGATTCAGTGATGGTTCATAGTGGTACTGAGAAGTATTATATGCCTATGCAGCGAAATCGTCTGACTGTAAGAGGCTTGGCTTGAGAGCTGTCCAAGGTGATTCAACAGTGGTTCGTAATGGTGCTGAGGTTTATTCTCTGTGGTTTAAATGTTAAGATCGGATCCCACTAGAAGCATTCCCGATTGGAGATGTCTTAGGATGGGCAGATCGTTATAAAAGATGGATTAAAAGATTTAATTTGCTAACTTCGGTTAGTGTGCATATTCATTGTGAATAATGAAATAGTGGAGAGGAAATTTACGGGAGACGAACGAGCCCCAAGATGTTGAGAGGGACGGCGATGGCGGTGATTCTTCAGCAAAGTTTAGAGGGAAATTCTAGGTGAGATGAATCCCATGTATTCCTGGATGAGGCATTTTGTTGGATTGAACAGTGCTCACAACACAAACTAGACGAAATCTGACAACCCCTCTTTGCAATCAGGATCGATGAGAGGGATGCCTAGAAAGTGTTTGATACCACACCATCCTGAAATGGACAGTTCCGTTGGAACATATCGATCATATATATATATATATATATATATATTATCCTTGCGAGGAATAAGTTTTGGTGCGATCAAATCGGCTTGTTATGGGACCTGTACTCTCGGTTACTTCCGAATAGTTATTGGGAGGATAATGGTGTAAGGATGGTGGACATATGCATAACATGCATACATGGTATTTATCGATTTTGATTCTAAAATCATAAGTTTATACTTCATTCGTCATTAATACATGCGTGTATGATCATATGATATATATGTACTTGTTCTTTGTCTTGGTGTGATATTCTGTATAATTCCACAATGTCAATGATAAGTTTTTCATTAGATGTTTTACTCCCTCTCTTTCTTTATGGTGTACTCGTATACATCCATGTTTAGATAGACATATCGACGATGATCAGGGGCTACCGCTTTACCATCTCCCAGGAGGGGGCATGGAGCGCTGAAGGAAATAGATACACCTACACTGGTCCCTGCAACCTGGAATTGGATCTTGTATGTGATGGCTCTGTGTTGCATCTCTCGGCACATTACGCAGTTTGGGAAGCATCGTTCATCCTATTAGAGTGAAGGTCCGTACCTGCCAGTCCATCCGCAGCAACTGAGGCACGAGGCAGATCGGACGTTGTCAGGACCTGGCCCCAACTAGGATTCACATCTACTGACTCAATGCCAAGAGGGACAGAAGGAGCACGCATGGCTACTTCATCGGGGCCTAGGGGGTACATCCTGGACCCTTCGATGGATTGGGCAGCAGATGAGGTGGTGGAGGACGAGGGTGATGACTGTGTAGAGTTAATTTGCATAAAGGATTCAGTGGAGGTTGTAGAAATATCTTCAGACTCAAAGATCGAGGAAGACCCGAGTGAGGTTTCTAGTGTACCACCGGTCTAGTAGCTCCTTTCTTTCTTTTGATAGGGAAACTATGTAGGGTACTTTTGTAATGCCAACGCCCCCAAAATTATTTTATTTTAATTTGTATATTTAGTCTTTGTTAGGGGCGAAGAATAGATCCGCCTTGTATTTTGTAAACCATGATGTACGTATTACAAATTCAAGAATTGATTAATGAGAAGTATTTGGAAAAGAATTGTGTTTCATTCAATTACATTTTAAGTATTAAGAAACTATTTCTGCAAAGGTTTGAAAATATGATGTCTTGAAAGAGAATAGATAAAATGGAAAAAATGATTTGTAAGTTATATGTTACATAAAAATTTTTTTACCCATTTTTCCAAGAGATTAAATATAGTAATTATGAAATGAATTTCAGAGCGTTACAATATACATCATACTTGATAAAGAGACAAATAGATAACTATATATTACGATTATAATATACAATGAATACAATATCAATTTCGTACTGATATAATGATACAATGATTTATTAATTAAACTATATATTAGTTAAGTTATATAAAATAATAAATTTAATATATTTATGAATATAAATATTATGATTTGAAATATATAACTTACTTATTAAAATGATCTAACTATGTTACAAATAATTATTGTGTTGAAGATTTGAACCATTATTATATCACCTTGAAAAAATTAATATTTTTTTTTGCACATTCATCATTCATTTAAAGTTTTGATTAAATGGTCATTTTGAACTTGGCGAATACATTTAATATGACAGTTCGCTTGGTATTTTTCTTTATGAAACAAGACAAATAGTCGTCCTCTTATATTATTTTTTTATTATAGTTTTAAATATAAAATCAATATTATATATTAAAAAATTGAAAAGGTCATATTTAATTGTTAAAAATAAAACATAAACTTAATACAATGATGCATTTTATGAGCAATAAAAGTTTAAGGCTTGATTGAAACGAAAATAAAGTTTATAATTACTATCTACAAAAGTTATAAAGCTTAAGAAAGTTGTATATATTTTTCTCAATTGTAAATATATTGTGAAGATAGTTGTTTTACATTATACATCATATTTGATAAAGAGATAAATAGATAATTATTATATACAATGAATGCTATATCAGTTTTGTATTGATATAATTGTACAATGGTTCAAGATATGGTTCATTAATTAATAAACTACATATTAAAAATTATCTATAATAATAACTTTAATAATTTATGAATATAAATATTATTATTGTAACATATAACTTATTTATTGAAATGATCTAACCGTGTTACAAATAATTATTGAGTTGAAGATTTTAATTATTATTGTATCAGCTTAAAAAATATTAAAATTTTTGTGCACATTCATTATTCATTTATAAAATTTCATATATTTTATGATAAAAATATATGTATTAACAATGTTAGAGTTTTTTATACTGTCATTGCATTATCTGTCATTCGTATTTTATCATCATTGATATTTAAATATAAATCATGCAAATAAATAGTAGATAAATAATACACTCAATATATATACATCAGAGATGAATATAGAAAGGGTGTAATATCTATAAATTGTAAGTATAAAGATTTACACAGTCACGATTTCATTCATTATTTTTTAAAGAGTTAATAGTAATTAAATATGAATACTGGATAATACAATAACAATGTATAAAATATAATGTTGGTGCATATTTTTTCCACTTATAGAAACTAGCATGTTGAGAGACACTATCGTGCCTATCAACCCACATTCTTATTTTGTGAATGAGTGTCAACATGTATGTTGCGCTCCTAATGTCTACTTTGCTCTATCTGTAGCATATTATGTAGGGCTAAGGTTGATGATTAAATATATTAAAAATAGAGGTTATCATTCTTTATTTCAAAGTGTCTAGTGTAATTTAGTAAATATTTAAATTAAATGTAAATTTGTATTTAATAGTAATAATTCAGAGTAATGTTTATAATTATACCAAATCATAACCAAAATGAAATAAATAGAAAGGTAAAAAATAATGAGAGCACATATTATATAAAACTAAATGTTAGCATACTCACAACAATTGATCAACTTTGCATATTATATGTCACTTAAACATGAATTCATTACACATTACCACCCACAAATGTTAAACAAATTTAGTCTTTAAAATCATTTAAGAAATCCAATGCTTAGAGTTGAGTGAAACGTTTGCATAGACATAAAAATAAAGACATAACGATCGAAAACCATGGCAAAAATACAAAATAAACTACAAAAAATATGCAAACCTCAGTTCTAACACAATACTAAGTTACTAACCCCAAAAATATATTATTGTGTGTCACTTTATCTTTAGTTGGAGGGTCACCTTCCCCCATCTTAAAGTGTTGTATCCCATTGATTTACATTGGAAAATATGAGTTCAACGAGGAAGGAAGAATTCATAACAGTGAAGAAGCTGGAATTTAGTGGCTTTCTTTTTGTAGGTGTGAAAAATAAGAATGGTGGAAACAAAATAAGCAAGTTATGTGAAAGGTTACACGTGGTTTTTAATTATGAAGGTTGTATTAATTAATTAAATGTTTTTAATAAGAAAGTTGCATGTAGTTTTCTGAGAAGTTGAAACTACTTTGATGATGGAGGGTAAATTAGAGAAGTAAATATTGTTCATTTTTAGGTCTTTATAATTTCGATTTTTAAATATGCCCATTTATTTTATATGGTTTTTTTGGTAGAAATTAGAAGATAATAAGGAAAAAATAGGGAACCACAAATTACATCATGGTGAGGTGATTATATTATGTTTTGACTTATTTTGTATACTACCAATGATATTATCTCATTTTTTAAGGATTTAATCTCTTTCTTAATATTGAGTCTAAATAGTAAAAATAGATAAAAGACATGAATATGAATATATAATTAGTTTACCTTCAGCCTCTTGATCACGTCCGATCTCATCTATCTGTAAAAACAGCACATCATCCCTTCAAAAAATAACCACAACTTCTAGTCTCTCTTCTCTGTTTTCATCTCTCTCTCTCTCTGATATTTTTCCCTCTCTTCAAAATCATCAATGGCTGATGCACCAAAACCGAAGATAACCATATGGCTGAAGCCTTGTGATGGCGACATCTTCGAGGTATCATGGGCGATCCGGATGCAAATGCAAACAACTCAATCCTTCGTCGAAGACGATTCCTTCATTGCCACCACCACCGTCATACCTCTCCCGAACGTAATCTCTTTCCAGCTCACCATGAGGATTAGGATGATGATGATGATGAGGATGAGGATGAGGATGAGGATGAGGATGAGGATGAGGATGAGGATGAGGATGAGGCAAACAACTCAATCCTTC
>NC_032022.1:12224707-12226197 GCF_001865875.1 Lupinus angustifolius | reverse complement strand
TAGGATTAGGATTAGGATTAGGATTAGGATTAGGATTAGGGTTAAGATTAGGATGAGGATGAGGAATGGGATTAGGATAAGGATTAGGATTAGGATGAGGATGAGGATGAGCATGAGGACAAGGATGAGGAATTGGATTAGGATTAGGATTGAGAATAGGGTTAAGATTAGGATGAGGATTAGGATGAGGATGAGGACTAGAATGAGGATAGGATGAGGATAAGGTATATGATTTGGATTAGGATTAGGATGGGGATGAGGATGAGGATGAGGATGAGAATGAGGATTAGGATAAGGATGAGGATGAGAATTGGGATTAGGATAAGGATGAAGATGAGGATGAGGATGAGGAATGGGATTATGATAAGGATTAGGATGAGGATGAGGATGAGGATGAGAATGAGGATGAGGATGAGGACAAGGATGATGAATAGGATTAGGATAAGGATTAGGATTAGGAGTAGCATTAGGGCTAAGAATAGAATGAGGATTAGGAGGAAGATGTGGACTAGGATGAGGATAGGATTAGGATAAGGAATAAGACGGGAATTAGGATTAGGATCAAGGTTAAGATTAGAATGAGGATGTGGATAAAGATTAGGATAAGGATTACGATTAGGGTTAGGGTTAGCAATAGGATGAGGATTAGGATTAGGATTAGGATGAGGATGAGGATGAGAACGAGGAATAAGATGAGGATGAGGATGAGGATTAGGATTAGGATAAGTATTTAGATTAGGATTAGGATTTTCATTAGGATGAGGATGAGGATTACAATTAAGATTAGGATTAAGGTTAGGATTAAGATGAGAATGAGGATGACGATGTGGATTAGGATTAGGATTAGGATTAGGGTTAGGATTAGGATTACCGTGAGGATGAGGATGAGGATGAGTATCACGAAAAGGATGAGGATGAAGATGAGGATGAGGATATGGATGAGGATGAGGATGTGGATGAGGATGAGGAATGTAATTAGGATTAGTAATAGGATTAGGATTAGGATTAGGAATACTATTAGGGTTAGGATTAAGATTAGGATTAGGATGGGGATGAGGATGAGGATGAGGATGAGGATGAGGATTAGGATCAGGATTAGGATTAGGATTAGGATTAGTATTAGGGTTAGGATGATGATAAGGATTAGGATGAGGATTAGGATGAGGATGAGGATGAGGATGAGGATGAGGACGAGAATGAGGATGTGGATGAGGATAAGGATTAGGATTAGTATAAATATTTGAATTAGGATTAGGATTTTCATTAGGATAAGGATGAGTATGAGGATTAGGATTAGAGTTAGGATGAGGATTAGGATTACAGTTAGGATGAGGACTACGATTAAGGTTAGGATTAAGGTTAAGATTAAGATGAGGATGAGGAATAGGATTAGGATGAGGATAAGGATGAGGATGAGGATGAGGATGAGGATGAGGATGAGGATGAGGATGAGGATGAGGATGAGGATGAGGATGAGGATGAGGATGAGG
>NC_032022.1:12224372-12224607 GCF_001865875.1 Lupinus angustifolius | reverse complement strand
GGATAAGGATGAGGATGAGGATGAGGATTAGGATTAGTATAAGTATTTGGATTAGGATTAGGATTTTCATTAGGATAAGGATGAGTATGAGGATTAGGATTAGAGTTCAGATGAGGATTACGATTAAGGTTAGGATTAAGGTTAAGATTAAGATGAGGATGAGGATTAGGATTAGGATGAGGATGAGGATGAGGATAAGGATGAGGATGAGGATGAGGATGAGGATGTGGATTAG
>NC_032022.1:12212141-12224272 GCF_001865875.1 Lupinus angustifolius | reverse complement strand
GGATGAGGATGAGGATGAGGATGAGGATGAGGATGAGGATGAGGATGAGGATGAGGATGAGGATGAGGATGAGGATGAGGATGAGGATGTGGATTAGGATTAGGATTAGGGTTAAGATTAGGATTATGGTGAGGATGTGGATGAGGATGAGGATGAGAATGAGAGTGAGGATTAGGATAAGGATGAGAATGAGGATTAGGATAGGGATGAGGATAAGGATGAGGACGAGGATGAGGAATGGGATTGGGATAAGAATTAGGATTACGATTAGGATGAGGATGATGATGAGGACATGGATGAGGAATAGGATAGGGACAAGGATTAGGATTGGGAAGAAGATTAGGATTAAGGTTAAGATTATGATGAGGATGAGAATAGGGATGAGGATGAGAATGGGGATGGGGATGAGATTGAGGAATAGGATTAGGATTAGGGTTAGGGTTAGGATTAGGATTAGGGTTAGGGTTAGGGTTAGGATTAGGATGAGGATTAGGATGAGTATGAGGATGAGGATGAGGATTAGGATGTGGATGAGGATAAGGATGAGGATGAGGTGGAGGATGAGGATGAGGACATGGATGAGGATTAGGATGAGGAATAGGATTAGGATTAGGGTTAAGATTAGGATGAGGATGAGGATGAGGATGAGGATTAGAATGAGGATGAGGATTAGGATTAGGATAAGTATTTGGATTAGGATGAGGATTTTTATTAGGATGAGGATGAGGATGAGGAATAGGATTACAGTCAGGATGAGGATTATGATTAAGATTAAGATTAAGGTTAGGATTAAGATGAGGATGAGGATGAGGATGAGGAAGTGGATTAGGATTAGGATTATGGTTAAGATTAGGATTAGGGTGAGGATGACGATGAGGATGAGCATGAGCATGACGAAGAGGATGAGGATGAGGATGAGGAACGTAACTAGGATTAGTAATAGGATTAGGATTAGGATGAGGATAAGGATTAGGATTAGGATGAGGATAAGGATTAGGATTAGGATCAAGATTAGGATTAAGATTATGATTAGTATTATGGTTAGGATTAGGATTAGGATGGGGAAGAGGATGAGGATGATGATGAGAATGAGGATTAGGATAAGGATGAGGATAAGGATGATGATGAGGATGAGGAATAGGATTAGGATAAGGATAAGGATTAAGATGAGGATGAGGATGAGGATGAGCATGAGGACAAGGATGAGGAATTGGATTATGATTAGGATTGGGAATAGGGTTAAGATTACGATGAGGATTAGGATGCGGATGAGGACTAGGATGAGGATAAGGAATAGGATTAGGATTAGGATTAAGGTTAAGATTAGGATGTGGTGAGGATGAGGATGACGATTAGGATTAGGATTATGATAAGGATTGGGGTTAGGTTAAGGATTAGGATGAGGGTTAGGATTAGGATTAGGATGTGGACGAGGATGAGGATGAGGATATGGACGAATATGAGGATGAGGATGGGGATGAGGATGAGGATGAGGATGAGGATGAGGATGATGATGAGCATGAGGATGAGGATTAGGATTAGGATTAGGATGAGTATTAGGATTAGGATTTGGATTTGCATTTGGATGAGGATGAGGATTAGGATTAGATTTAGGACGAGGATTATGATTAAGATTAGGATTAGGGTTAGGGTTACAATTAGGATAAGGATGAGGCCGAGGACGAGGATGAGGATGAGGATGAGGATGTTGATGAGGATGAGGATGAGGAGGAGGAGGAGGATGAGGAGGAGGATGAGGAGGAGGATGAGGAGGATTAGGATGAAGATTAGGAGGAGGATGAAGACTAGGATGAGGATAGGATTAGGATAAGGATTAGGATTAGGATTAGGATTAGGGTCAAGATTAGGATGAAGATTAGGAGGAGGATGAAGACTAGGATGAGGATAGGATTAGGATAAGGATTAGGATTAGGATGAAGATTAAGATTAGGATGAGGATGAGGATTAGGATTAGGATTAGGGTTAGGTTTAGGATTAGGATTAGGATTAGGGTTAGGGTTAGGACTAGCAAGAGGATTAGGATGAGGACGAGCATGAGTAATACGAAACGGATGAGGACGAGGATGAGGATGAGGATGAGGATGAGGATGAGGATGAGGATGAGGATGAGGATGAGGATGAGGATGAGGATGAGGATGAGGATGAGGATGAGGATGAGGATGAGGATGAGGATGAGGATGAGGATGAGGATGAGGATGAGGATGAGGATGAGGATGAGGATGAGGATGAGGATGAGGATGAGGATGAGAATGAGGATGAGGATGAGGATGATGATGAGGTTGAGGATTAGGATGAGGATTTGGATTAGGATTAGGATAAGTATTTGGACTAGGATTAGGATTTTCATTAGGATGAGGATGATCATGACGATTAGGATTAGAGTTAGGATGAGAATTATGATTAGGGTTAAGTTTAGGATGAGGATGAGGATGAGGATGAAGATAAGGACTATGATTTGGATAAGGATTAGGATTAGGATTAGGATTAAGGTTAGGATTAGGATGAGGACGAGGACGAGGATTAGGTTTAGGGTTTGGATTACGATTAGGATTAGGATGAGGATCAGGATGAAGATGAGGATGATGATGAAGATGAGGAGTAGGATGAGGATGAGGATGAGGTTTAGGATGAGGATGAGAATGAGGGTTAGGATTAGGATCAGTATTCGGATGAGGATTTTCATTAGGATTAGGATGACGATGATGATTAGGATTAGAGTTAGGATGATGATTACGATTAAGATTAGGATTAAGATGAGGACGAGGATGAGGATGTGGATTAGGATTAGGATTAGGGTTAGGATAAGGATTAGGGTGAGGATGAGGATGAGGATCAGGATCAGGACAAGGATGAGGAATAGGATTAGGATTGGGATTTGGGTTAAGATTAGGCTGAGGATTAGGATGAGGATGAAGACTAGGATGAGGATAGGATTAGGATAAGGATTAGGATTAGGATTAGGACTAAGGTTAAGATTAGGATTAGGATGAGGATGAGGATGAGGATTTGGATTTGGATTAGGATTAGGATCAAGGTTAGGGTAAGGATTAGGATGAGGATGAGGATGAGGATGAGAATGATGATGATGATGGGGAAGAGGTTGAGGTTGAGGATGAGGATGAGGATGATGATGAGGATGAGGATGAGTATTACGAAAAGGATGAGGATGAAGATGAGGATGAAGATATGGATGAGGATGAGGATGAGGAATGTAATTAGGATTAGTAATAGAATTAGGATTAGGATTAGGAATACTATTAGGGTTAGGATTAAGATTAGGATTAGGATGGGGATGAGGATGAGGATGAGGATTAGGATCAAGATCAGGATTAGGATTAGGATTAGGATTAGTATTAGGGTTAGGATGACGATAAGGATTAGGATGAGGATTAGGATGAGGATGAGGATGTGGATGAGGATGAGCATCAGGATGAGAATGAGGATGTGGATGAGGATGAGGATGAGGATGAGGATGAGGATTAGGATTAGTATCAGTATTTGGATTAGGATTAGGATTTTAATTAGGATAAGGATGAGTATGAGGATTAGGATTAGAGTTAGGATGAGGATTACGATTAAGATTAGGATTAAGGTTAAGATTAAGATGAGGATGAGGATTAGGATTAGGATGAGGATGAGGATGAGGATGAGGATGAGGATGAGGATGAGGATGAGGATGAGGATGGGGATGAGGATGAGGGTGAGGGTGAGGATGAGGATGAGGATGTGGATTAGGATTAGGATTAGGGTTAGGATAAGGATTAGGGTGAGGATGAGGATGAGGATCAGGATCAGGACAAGGATGAGGAATAGGATTAGGATTGGGATTTGGGTTAAGATTAGGCTGAGGATTAGGATGAGGATGAAGACTAGGATGAGGATAGGATTAGGATAAGGAATAGGATTAGGATTAGGACTAAGGTTAAGATTAGGATTAGGATGAGGATGAGGATGAAGATTTAGATTTGGATTAGGATTAGGATCAAGGTTAGGGTAAGGATTAGGATGAGGATGAGGATGAGGATGAGAATGATGATGATGATGGGGAAGAGGTTGAGGTTGAGGATGAGGATGAGGATGATGATGAGGATGAGGATGAGTATTACGAAAAGGATGAGGATGAAGATGAGGATGAAGATATGGATGAGGATGAGGATGAGGAATGTAATTAGGATTAGTAATAGAATTAGGATTAGGATTAGGAATACTATTAGGGTTAAGATTAAGATTAGGATTAGGATGGGGATGAGGATGAGGATGAGGATTAGGATCAAGATCAGGATTAGGATTAGGATTAGGATTAGTATTAGGGTTAGGATGACGATAAGGATTAGAATGAGGATTAGGATGACGATGAGGATGACCATCAAGATGAGAATGAGGATGTGGATGAGGATGAGGATGAGGATTAGGATTAGTATAAGTATTTGGATTAGGATTAGGATTTTAATTAGGATAAGGATGAGTATGAGGATTAGGATTAGAGTTAGGATGAGGATTACGATTAAGGTTAGGATTAAGGTTAAGATGAGGATGAGGATTAGGATTAGGATGAGGATGAGGATGAGGATGAGGATGAGGATGAGGATGAGGATGAGGATGAGGATGAGAGTGAGGATTAGGATAAGGATTAGGATATGGATGAGGATAAGGATGAGGACGAGGATGAGGAATGGGATTGGGATAAGAATTAGGATTACGATTAAGATGAGGATGATGATGAGGACATGGATGAGGAATAGGATAGGGACAAGGATTAGGATTGGGAAGAAGATTAGGATTAAGGTTAAGATTATGATGAGGATGAGAATAGGGATGAGGATGAGAATGGGGATGGGGTTGAGATTGAGGATTAGGATTAGGATTAGGATTAGGATTAGGGTTAGGGTTAGGATTATGGTTAGGGTTAGGATTAGGATGAGGATGAGGATTAGGATGAGTATGAGGATGAGGATGAGGATGAGGATGTGGATGAGGATGAGGATGAGGATGAGGATTAGGATTAGGATGATGAGGACATGGATGAGGATTAAGATGAGGAATAGGATTAGGATTAGGGTTAAGATTAGGATGAGGATGAGGATGAGGATGAGGATGAGGATGAAGATGAGGATGAGGATGAAAATTAGGATGAGGTTGTGGATGAGGATGAGGATGAGAATGAGGATGAAGATTAGGATTAGGATAAGTATTTGGATTAGGATGAGGATTTTTATGAGGATGAGGATGAGGATGAGGAATAAGATTACAGTTAGGATGAGGATTATGATTAAGATTAGGATTAGGGTGAGGATGACGATGAAGATGAGCATGAGGATGACGAAGAGGATGAGGATGAGGACGTGGATTAGGATTAGGATTAGGATTATGGTTAAGATTAGGATTAGGGTGAGGATGACGATGAGGATGAGCATGAGGATGACGAAGAGGATGAGGATGAGGATGAGGATGAGGAACGTAACTAGGATTAGGATTAGGATGAGGATAAGGATTAGGATTAGGATCAAGATTAGGATTATGATTATGATTAGTATTAGGGTTAGGATTAGTATTAGGATGGGGAAGAGGATGAGGATGATGATGAGAATGAGGATTAGGATAAGGACGAGGATGAGAATGAGAATGAGGATTAGGATAAGGATGAGGATAAGGATGATGATGAGGATGAGGAATAGGATTAGGATAAGGATAAGGATTAAGATGAGGATGAGGATGAGGATGAGCATGAGGACAAGGATGAGGAATTGGATTAAGATTAGGATTGGGAATAGGGTTAAGATTACGATGAGGATTTGGATGCGGATGAGGACTAGGATGAGGATAAGGAATAGGATTAGGATTAAGGTCAAGATTAGGATGTGGATGAGGATAAGGATGACGATTAGGATTAGGATTATGATAAGGATTGGGGTTAGGTTAAGGATTAGGATGAGGGTTAGGATTAGGATTAGGATTAGGATGTGGACGAGGATGAGGATGAGGATATGGACGAATATGAGGATGAGGATGAGGATGAGGATGTGGATGAGGATGAGGATGAGGATGAGGTGGAGCATGTGGATGAGGATGAGGACATGGATGAGGATTAAGATGAGGAATAGGATTAGGATTAGGGTTAAGATTAGGATGAGGATGAGGATGAGGATGAGGATGAGGATGAGGATGAGGATGAGGATGAAGATCAGGATGAGGATGAAAATTAGGATGAGGTTGTGGATGAGGATGAGGATGAGGATGAGGATGAAGATCAGGATGAGGATGAAAATTAGGATGAGGTTGTGGATGAGGATGAGGATGAGGATGAGGATGAAGATTAGGATTAGGATAAGTATTTGGATTAGGATGAGGATTTTTATTAGGATGAGGATGAGGAATAAGATTACAGTTAGGATGAGGATTATGATTAAGATTAAGATTAAGATGCGGATGAGGATGAGGACGTGGATTAGGATTAGGATTAGGATTATGGTTAAGATTAGGATTAGGGTGAGGATGACGACGAGGATGAGCATGAGGATGATGAAGAGGATGAGGATGAGGATGAGGAACGTAACTAGGATTAGGATTAGGATGAGGATAAGGATTAGGATTAGGATCAAGATTAGGATTATGATTATGATTAGTATTATGGTTAGGATTAGGATTAGGATGGGGAAGAGGATGAGGATGATGATGAGAATGAGGATTAGGATAAGGACGAGGATGAGAATGAGGATTAGGATAAGGATGAGGATAAGGATGATGATGAGGATGAGGAATAGGATTAGGATAAGGATAAGGATTAAGATGAGGATGAGGATGAGGATGAGCATGAGGACAAGGATGAGGAATTGGATTATGATTAGGATTGGGAATAGGGTTAAGATTACGATGAGGATTTGGATGCGGATGAGGACTAGGATGAGGATAAGGAATAGGATTAGGATTAAGGTCAAGATTAGGATGTGGATGAGGATAAGGATGACGATTAGGATTAGGATTATGATAAGGATTGGGGTTAGGTTAAGGATTAGGATGAGGGTTAGGATTAGGATTAGGATTAGGATGTGGACGAGGATGAGGATGAGGATATGGACGAATATGAGGATGAGGATGAGGATGAGGATGTGGATGAGGATGAGGATGAGGATGAGGTGGAGCATGTGGATGAGGATGAGGACATGGATGAGGATTAAGATGAGGAATAGGATTAGGATTAGGGTTAAGATTAGGATGGAGGATTAGGATTAGATTTAGGACGAGGATCATGATTAAGATTTGGATTAGGGTTAGGGTTACGATTAGGATAAGGATGAGGCCGAGGACGAGGATGAGGATGAGGATGAGGATGAGGATGAGGATGAGGATGTTGATGAGGGTGAGGATGAGGAGGAGGAGGAGGATGAGGAGGAGGAGGAGGAGGAAAGATTAGGATGAAGATTAGGAGGAGGATGAAGACTAGGATGAGGATAGGATTAGGATAACGATTAGGATTAGGATTAGGATTAGGATGAAGATTAAGATTAGGATGAGGATGAGGATGAGGATTAGGATTAGGATTAGGGTTAGGTTTAGGATTAGGATTAGGATTAGCGTTAGGATTAGGACTAGCGTGAGGATTAGGATGAGGATGAGCATGAGTAATACGAAAAGGATGAGGACGAGGATGAGGATGACGATGAGGATGAGGGAGAGGATTAGGATTAGGATGAGGATGAGGATGAAGATGAGGATGAGGATGAGGATGAGGATGAGGATGAGGATGAGGATGAGGATGAGGATGAGGATGAGGATGAGGATGAGGATGAGGATGAGGAGGAGGACGAGGATGGGGATGAGGAGAAGGATGAGGATGAGGAGGAGGATGAGGATAAGGATGAGGATGAGAATGAGGATGAGGATGAGGATGATGATGACGTTGAGGATTAGGATGAGGATTAGGATTAGGATAAGTATTTGGACTAGGATTAAGATTTTCATTAGGATGAGGATGATCATGAGGATTAGGATTCGAGTTAGGATGAGAATTATGATTAGGGTTAAGTTTAGGATGAGGGTGAGGATGAAGATAAGGACTACGATTTGGATAAGGATTAGGTTTAGGATTAGGATTAGGATCAGGATTAAGGTTAGGATCAGGATGACGATGAGGACGAGGATTAGGGTTAGGGTTTGGATTACGATTAGGATTAGGATGAGGATTAGGATTAGGATGAGGATGAGGATGAGGATGAGGATGAGGAGTAGGATGAGGATGAGGATGAGGTTTAGGATGAGGATGAGAATGAGGGTTAGGATTAGGATAAGTATTCGGATTAGGATTAGGATTTTCATTAGGATGAGGATGACGATGATGATTAGGATTAGTGTTAGGATGATGATTACGATTAATATTAGGATTAAGATTAGGATTAAGATGAGGATGAGGATGAGGATGTGGATTAGGATTAGGATTAGGATTTGGGTTAGGATAAGGATTAGGGTGAGGATGAGGATGAGGATGAGGATCAGGACAAGGATGAGGAATAGGATTAGGATTGGGATTTGGGTTAAGATTAGGATGAGGATTTGGATGAGGATGAAGACTAGGATGAGGATAGGATTAGGATAAGGAATAGGATTAGGATTAGGATTAGGACTAAGGTTAAGATTAGGATTAGGATGAGGATGAGGATTAGGATTTGGATTAGGATTAGGATCAAGGTTAGGGTAAGGATTAGGATGAGGATGAGTGTGAGGATGAGGATGAGGATGAGAATGATGAGGATGATGGGGAAGAGGTTGAGGATGAGGATGAGGATGATGATGAGGATGACGATTAGGATTACGATTAGAGTAACAACTAGTATTACAAAAAGGGTTAGGGTTACGATTAGGATATGGATGAGACCGAGGATGAGGATGAGGATGAGGATGAGCATGAGGATGTGGATTAGGATTAGGATTAGGATTATGGTGAAGATTAGCATGAGGATTAGGATGAGGATAGGATTAGGATAAGGATTAGGATGAGGATTAGGATGAGGTTGAGGATGAGGATGAGGATCATGATGAGGATGAGGATGAGGATGCGGATGAGGATGAGGATGAAGATGAGAATGAGGATGAGGATGAAGATGAGGATGAGGAGGAGGATGAGGATGAGGATGAGGATGAGCATGATCATGAGGATGAGGATGAAGATGAGGATGATTATTTGGATGAGGATGAAGATGAGGATGAGGGTGAGGATTATTATTAGGATGAGGATGAGGATGTGGATGAGGATGAGGATGATTATGAGGATGAGGATGAGGACGAGGATGAGGATGTGGATGATGATGAGGATGAGGATGAGGATGAGGACAAGGATGAGGAATAGGATTAGGATTAGTTTAAGGATTAGGATAAGGATTAGGATAAGGATTAGGATTAGGATTAAGGTGAAGAATATGATGAGGATTAGGATGAGGATGAGGACGAGGATTAGGATTAGGATAAGGAATAGGATTAGGATTAGGATGAGGATTAGATGAGGTTGAGGATGAGGATCATGTTGAGGATGAGCATGATGATGAGGATGATTATTAGGATGAGGATGAGGATGAGGAGGAGTATTAGGATTAGGATTTGGATGTGGATGTCGAAGAGGATTAGGATTAGATTTAGGACGAGGATTATGATTAAGATTAGGATTAGGGTTAGGGTTATGATTAGGATAAGGATGAAGCCAAGGACGAGGATGAGGATGAGGATGAGGATGAGGATGAGGATAAGGATGATGATGAGGATGAGGAAATTGATGAGGATAAGGATGAGGAGGTGGATGAGAATGAGGATGAGGAGGAGGATGAGGATGAGGATGAGGATAAGGATGAGGACAAGGATGAGGAATAGGAATAGGAATAGTATTAGGATTAGGATTAGGATTAGGTTTAAGATTAGGATTAGGACGAGGATGAGGATGAGGATGAGGACTAGGATGATGATAGGATTAGGATAAGGATTAGAATTAGGATTAGGATTAGGGTCAAGATTAGGATGAAGATTAGGAGGAGGATGAGGATGAGGATTAAGGTTAAGATTAGGACGAGGATGAGGATTAGGATGAGGATGAGGATGAGGATGAGGATGCGGATGAGGATGAAGACGAGGATGAGGATGAGGATAAGGATTAGGATTAGCATTAGGATTAGGGTTAGGATTACGACTAGCGTGAGGATGAGGATGAGCATGAGTAATACGAAAAGGATGAGGACGGGGATGAGGATGAGGATTAGAATTAGGATGAGTATTAGCATTAGGATTAGGCATTGCATTTGGATGAGGATGAGGATGAGGTTTAGAGTTACGACGAGTATTATGATTAAGATTAGGATTAGGGTTAGGGTTACGATTAGGATAATTATGAGGCCGAGGCCGAGGATGAGGATGAGGATGTTGATGAGGATGAGGATGAGGAGGAGGATGAGGATGAGGATGAGGATGAGGAGGAGGACAACGAAGAGTAATAAGATTAGGATTAGGATTAGTGTTAAGATTAGGATGAGGAATAGGGTAAGGATAAGATTAGGATAAGGATTAGGATTAGGATTGGGATTAGTATTAAGGATATGATTAGGATGAGGATGCAGGTGAGGATGAGAATTAGGATTAGGATGAGGATGAGGAAGAGGATGAGGATGAGGATGACGATGAGGATGAGGATGAGGATGGTGATGAGGATGAGGATGAGGTGGAGGATGAGGGTTAGTACTAGGATTAGGATGAGGATGAGGAAGAGGACGAGGATGAGGATGAGGATGAGGATGAGTAGGAGGATGGGATGAAGATGAGGATGAGGACATGGATAAGATGAGGATGAGGACAAGGATAGGATGAGGATGAGGATGAGGATGTGGATGAGGATGAGGATGTGGATGAGGATGAGGATGTGGATGAGGATGAGGATGTGGATGAGGATGAGGATGTGGATGAGGATGAGGATGAGGATGAGGATGAGGTTGATGATGATAATGAGGATGACGATGTGGTTGAGGATTAGGATGAGGATGTGGATTAGGATTAGGATAAGTATTTGGACAAGGATTAAGAATTTCATTAGGATGAGGATGATCATGAGGATTAGGATTAGAGTTTGGATGAGGATTATGATTAGGGTTAAGTTTAGGATGAGGATAAGGACTAGGATGAGGTATGATTAGGATAAGGATTAGGTTTAGGATGAGGATGAGGATGAGGAGGAGGATGAGGATGAGGATTAAGATTAGGGTTAGGGTTAGGATTTGGATTAGGATGAGGAATAGGATGAGGATGAGGATGAGGATGAGAATGAGAATGAGGCATAGGATGAGGATGAGGGTTAAGATTAGGATAAGTATTAGAATTAGGATTAGGATTTGCATTAGGATGAGGATGAGGATGATGATTAGGATTAGAGTTAGGATGACGATTACGATTAAGATTAGGGTTAAGATGAGGATGAGGATGAGGATGAAGATGAGGATGAGGATGAAAGATGAGGATGAGGATGAAGGATAAGTATGAGGATGAGGATGAGGATGTGGATGAGGATGAGGATGAGGATGAGGACGAGGATGAGGATAAGGATTAGGATTAGGATTAGCATTAGCATTAGGATTAGGGTTAAGATTAGGATGAGGATTAGGATGATGATGAAGACTAGGACGAGGATAGGATTAGGATAAGGAATAGGATTAGGATTAGGATTAGGATTAAGGTTAAGATTAGGACGAGGATGAGGATTAGGATTTGGATTAGGATTAGGATCAGGGTTAGGGTAAGGATTAGGATTAGGATTTGGATGAGTATGAGGATGAGGATGAGAATGATTATGATGACCGGGAAGAGGTTGAGGATGAGGATGTGGATGAGGATGAGGAGGGTGAGGAGGGTGAGGATGAGTATAAGGATGAGGATGACGACGAGGATGAGGATGAGGATGAGGATGAGGTTGAGAATGAGGAGGAAGATGAGGATGAGGATTAGGATGAGCATGATCATGAGGATGAGGATGAGGATGATTATTAGGATGAGGATGAGGATGAGGATGAGGATGAGGATGAGGATGAGGATGAGGATGAGGATGAGGATGAGGATGAGGATGGGGATGAGGATGAGGATGAGGATGA
>NC_032022.1:12208202-12212041 GCF_001865875.1 Lupinus angustifolius | reverse complement strand
AGGATTAGGATTAGGATTAGGATTAGGATTAGGATTAGGATTAGGATTAGGATTAGGATTAGGATTAGGATTAGGATTAGGATAATGATTAGGATTAGGATTATGATTAGGATTAGCATTAGGATTACAGTTAGGATTAGGATGAGGATGAGAATGAGGATGAGGATGAGGTTGAGGATGATGATGAGGATGAGTATGATGATAAGGATCAGGATGAGTATAAGGATGGGGATTAGGTTTAGAATTAGGATTAGGGTGAGTATTAGGATAAGGATTAGGATGAGGACGAGGTTGAGGATGAGGATGGTGATTTGTATTAGGATTACGATTAGGGCTAGGATTAGGATAAGGTTGAGGATGAGGATGAGGATGAGGAGGAGGATGAGGATGAGGATGAGGATGAGGAGGAGGATTAGGATTAGGACTAGGGCTAGGATTAGGATTAGGATTAGGATTAAGACTAGGATTACTGTTAGGATTAGGATGAGGATGAGGATGAGGATCAAGATAAGGACGGGGATGAAGGATGAGGTTGAAGATTAGGATGAGAAAGAGGATAGGATGAGGATGAGAATGAGGATTACGATTAGAATAAGGATTAGGATTAGGATTAGGGTTAGGAGTATGATTAGAATAAGGATTAGGATTAGGATTAGGCTTAGGATTAGGATTAGGATTAGGATTAGGGTTAGGATTAGGATAATGATTAGGATTAGGATTATGATTAGGATTAGCATTAGGATTACAGTTAGGATTAGGATGAGGATGAGAATGAGGATGAGGATGAGGTTGAGGATGAGGATGAGGATGAGTCTGATGATGAGGATCAGGATGAGTATAAGGATGGGGATTAGGTTTAGAATTAGGATTAGGGTGAGTATTAGGATAAGGATTAGGATGAGGACGAGGTTGAGGATGAGTATGGTGATTTGTATTAGGATTACGATTAGGGTTAGGGTTAGGATAAGGTTGAGGATGAGGATGAGGATGAGGAGGAGGATGAGGATGAGGAGATTAGTATTACGGTAAGGATTAGTATGAGGATGAGAATGAGCTTTAGGATGAGGATGATGATATGGATGCGAATGAGGATGAGCATTAGGATTAGGATTAAGATTTAGATTAGGGTTAGGATTAGGATGAGGATGAGGATCAAGATAAGGACGGGGATGAAGGAATGGTTGAAGATTAGGATGAGAAAGAGGACAGGATGAGGATGAGAATGAGGATTACGATTAGGAAAAGGATTAGGATTAGGATTAGGATTAGGGTTAGGAGTACGATTAGGATGAGGATAAGGATGACGATGAGGATTAGGATGAGGATGAGGATGAGGATGATGATATGGATGAGGATGAGAATGAGCATTAGGATGAGGATGAGGATGTAGATGAGGATGAGAATTAGGATTAGGATTAGGATTAAGATTAGGATTAGGATTAGGATCAGGATTAGTATTACGGTAAGGATTAGGATGAGGATGAGAATGAGCATGAGGATGAGGATGATGATATGGATGCGAATGAGGATGAGCATTAGGATTAGGATTAAGATTTAGATTAGGGTTAGGATTAGGATGAGGATGAGGATCAAGATAAGGACGGGGATGAAGGATGAGGTTGAAGATTAGGATGAGAAAGAGGATAGGATGAGGATGAGAATGAGGATTACGATTAGGAAAAGGATTAGGATTAGGATTAGGATTAGGGTTAGGAGTACGATTAGGATGAGGATAAGGATGACGATGAGGATTAGGATGAGGATGATGATATGGATGAGGATGAGAATGAGCATTAGGATGAGGATGAGGATGTAGATGAGGATGAGAATTAGGATTAGGATTAGGATTAAGATTAGGATTAAGGATTGCATTAAGATAAGGATGAGGATTACAATGAGGATGTGGATTAGGATTAGGATTAGGGTTAGGATTAGGTTTAGGGTGAGGATGAGGATGAGCATTAGAATTACGAAAAGGATGAGGATGAGGATCAGGATGAGGATTAGGATGAGGATATGGATGAGGATGTGGAATGTAATTAGGATTAGTAATACGATCAGGATTAGGAAGAGGATTAGGATTAGGTTTAGGATCAGGATTAGGATTAGGATTAGGGTTAGGAGTATGATTAGGATGAGGATGAGAATGAGGATGAGGATGGGGATGGGGATGAGGATGAGGACGAGAATGAGGGTGAGGATGAGGAGGAGGATGAGGATAGGATGAGGATAAGGAGAAAGATGAGGATGAGCATGAGGATGAGGATGGGGATGGGGATGAGGATGAGGACGAGAATGAGGGTGAGGATGAGGAGGAGGATGAGGATAGGATGAGGATAAGGAGAAAGATGAGGATGAGCATGAGGATGAGGATGGGGATGGGGATGAGGATGAGGACGAGAATGAGGGTGAGGATGAGGAGGAGGATGAGGATAGGATGAGGATAAGGAGAAAGATGAGGATGAGCATGAGGATGAGGATGGGGATGGGGATGAGGATGAGGACGAGAATGAGGGTGAGGATGAGGAGGAGGATGAGGATAGGATGAGGATAAGGAGAAAGATGAGGATGAGCATGAGGATGAGGATGGGGATGGGGATGAGGATGAGGACGAGAATGAGGGTGAGGATGAGGAGGAGGATGAGGATAGGATGAGGATGAGAATGAGGATTAGGATTAGAATAAGGATTAGGATTAGGATTAGGGTTAGGAGTATGATTAGGATGAGGATGAGGAGGAGGATGAGGATAAGGATAAAGATGAGGATGAGCATGAGGATGAGGATGAGGATGAGGAGGAGGATGAGGATAAGGAGAAAGATGAGGATGAGCATGAGGATGAGGATGAGGAGGAGGATGAGGATAAGGAGAAAGATGAGGATGAGCATGAGGATGAGGATGAGGAGGAGGATGAGGATAAGGAGAAAGATGAGGATGAGCATGAGGATGAGGATGAGGAGGAGGATGAGGATAAGGAGAAAGATGAGGATGAGCATGAGGATGAGGATGAGGAGGAGGATGAGGATAAGGAGAAAGATGAGGATGAGCATGAGGATGAGGATGAGGAGGAGGATGAGGATAAGGAGAAAGATGAGGATGAGCATGAGGATGAGGATGAGGAGGAGGATGAGGATAAGGAGAAAGATGAGGATGAGCATGAGGATGAGGATGAGGAGGAGGATGAGGATAAGGAGAAAGATGAGGATGAGCATGAGGATGAGGATGAGGAGGAGGATGAGGATAAGGAGAAAGATGAGGATGAGCATGAGGATGAGGATGAGGAGGAGGATGAGGATAAGGAGAAAGATGAGGATGAGCATGAGGATGAGGATGAGGAGGAGGATGAGGATAAGGAGAAAGATGAGGATGAGCATGAGGATGAGGATGAGGATAAGGATAAAGAGGATTAGGATTAGGATAGGATGAGGATGAGAATGAGGATTACGATTAGGATATGGATTAAGATTAGGATTACGATTAGGGTTAGGAGTACAATTAGGATGAGGATGAGGATGATGATGAGGATTAGGTTGAGCATGAGGATGATGATATGGATGAGGTTGAGAATGAGCATTAGGATTAGGATGAGGATGTAGATGAGGATGATAATTAGGATTAGGATTAGGATTAGGATTAGGATTAAGATTAGGATTAGGATTAGGACCAGGATTAGTATTACGGTAAGGATTAGTAAGAGGATGAGAATGAGCTTTAGGATGAGGATGATGATATGGATGCGAATGAGGATGAGCATTAGGATTAGGATTAAGATTTAGATTAGGGTTAGGATTAGGATGAGGATGAGGATGAGGATGAGGATCAACATAAGGATGGGGATGA
>NC_032022.1:12207699-12208102 GCF_001865875.1 Lupinus angustifolius | reverse complement strand
AGGATGAGGATGAGCATTCGGATGAGGATGAGGATGTGGATGAGGATGAGGATGAGGATTAGGATTAGGATTACCATTAGGATTAAGATTAGGATTAGGTCTAGGATCAGGATTAGGATTAGGATTACAGTTAGGATTAGGATTAGGATGAGGGTGAGGAAGAGGATGAGGATGGGAATGAGGATGAGAATGAGGTTGAGGATGGGAATAAGGATTAGGATTAGGATAAGGATTAGGATTAGGATAAGGATTACGATAAGGATTATGATTAGGATTAGGGTTAGGGTTTGGAGTACGATTAGAATGAGGATGAGGATGAGCACGAGCATGAGGATAAGGATGAGGATGAGGATGAGGATGAGGATGAGGATGAGGATGAGGATGAGGATGAGGATGAATATCA
>NC_032022.1:12206496-12207599 GCF_001865875.1 Lupinus angustifolius | reverse complement strand
GAGGATTAGGATTAGGATAAGGATTAGGATTAGGATAAGGATTACGATTAGGATTATGATTAGGATTAGGGTTAGGGTTTGGAGTACGATTAGAATGAGGATGAGGATGAGCACGAGCATGAGGATAAGGATGAGGATGAGGATGAGGATGAGGATGAGGATGAGGATGAGGATGAGGATGAGGATGAGCATGAGGATGAGAATAGGGATGATGATGAGGATTAGAATAAGGATGAAGATTAGGATGAGGATGAGGATGAGGAAGAGGATGAGGTTGAGGATGAGCATTAGGATAAGGATTAGGATGAGGATGAGGATGAGGATGAGGATGAGGATGAGGATGATGATTAGGATAAGGATTAGGATGAGGATGAGGATGAGGACGAGGAAGTGGATGAGGATCAGGATCAGGATGAGGATGAGGATTAGGATTTGGATTAGGATTAGGATTAGGATTGGGATTTAGATTTGCCTTAGGATTAGGA
The DNA here is from genome assembly GCF_001865875.1 of Lupinus angustifolius. NCBI lineage: Eukaryota > Viridiplantae > Streptophyta > Magnoliopsida > Fabales > Fabaceae > Lupinus > Lupinus angustifolius. The sequence continues at coordinate 12,207,114 of NC_032022.1, read as the reverse complement.
TTAGGATGAGGATGAGGATGAGGATGTGGATGAGGATATCGATAAGGATTAGGATGAGGATGAGGATAAGAATGAGGATTAAGATCAGGATGAGTTTGTGGATGGAGATGAGGATGAGGTTGAGGTTGAGGATTTGCATTAGGATGAGGATGAGGATTAGGATAAGGATGAAAATGAGGATGAGAATGAGGTTGAGGTGGGGGATGAGGATGAGGATGAGGATGAGGATGAGGATGAGGATTAGGATGAGCATTAGGATAAGGATTAGGATGAGGATGAGGATGAGGATGAGGAAGTGGTAGTGGATGAGGATGAGGAAGTAGTAGTGGATGAGGATGAGGATGAGGATTAGGATTTGGATTAGGATTAGGATTAGGATTAAGATTTGCTTTAGGATTAGGATTAGGATGAGGATGAGGATGAGGATGAGGATGAGGATGTGGATGAGGATGAGGATGAAGATGAGGATCTGGATGAGGATAACGATAAGGATTAGGATGAGGATGAGGATGAGTATAAGGATTAAGATGAGAATGAGGATGAGGATGAGGTTGAGGATGAGGATGAGGATGAGGATGAGGATGAGGATGAGGATGAGGAAGAGGATGAGGATGAGGA
>NC_032022.1:12205850-12206396 GCF_001865875.1 Lupinus angustifolius | reverse complement strand
TGAGGATGAGGATGAGGATGAGGATGCGGATGAGGATGAGGATGAGGATGAGGATGAGGATTAGGATGAGTATGAGGATGCGGATGAGGATGAGCATGAGGATGAGGATGAGGATGAGGATGGATGAGAATGAGGATTAGGATGAAGATGAGGATCTGGATGAGGATAACGATAAGGATTAGGATGAGGATGAGGATGAGAATGAGGATTAAGATGAGAATGAGGATTAAGATGAGAATGAGGATGAGGATGAGGTTGAGGATGAGGATGAGGATGAGGATAAGAATGACGATTAGGATGTGGATGAGGATGAGGAATAGGAATAGGATTAGGATTAGGATTAGGATTAGTGTTAGGATTAGGGTTATGATGAGGATGAGGTTGAGGTTGAGGATGAGGATGAGGATGAGCATGAGGATTAGGATGAGGATGAGGATGAGGATGAGCAAGAGAATTAGGATGAGGATGAGGATGAGGATAAGGATGAGGATGAAGATGAGGATGAGGATGAGGATGTGGACGAGGATGAGGATGAGGATGAGGATT
>NC_032022.1:12205128-12205750 GCF_001865875.1 Lupinus angustifolius | reverse complement strand
TAGGATTAGTGTTAGGGTGAGGATGAGGATGAGGATGAGGATGAGCATGAGCATGAGGATGAGGATAGGATGAGATTGAGGATGAGGATGAGGATTACGATTAGGATTAGGATTAGGATTAGGATCAGGATTAGGTTTAGGATTAATTTTAGGGTTAGGATTAGTGTTAGGGTGAGGATGAGGATGAGGATGAGGATGAGCATGAGCATGAGGATGAGGATAGGATGAGATTGAGGATGAGGATGAGGATTACGATTAGGATTAGGATTAGGATTAGGATCAGGATTAGGTTTAGGATTAATTTTAGGGTTAGGATTAGTGTTAGGGTGAGGATGAGGATGAGGATGAGGATGAGCATGAGCATGAGGATGAGGATAGGATGAGATTGAGGATGAGGATGAGGATTACGATTAGGATTAGGATTAGGATTAGGATTAGGATTAGGATTAGGGTTAGGATGAGGATGAGGATGAGGATGAGGATGAGGATGAGGAAGAGGATGAGGATGAGGATGACGATGAGCATGAGTATGAGGATGAGGATGATGATAAGGATGATGAGGATGAGGAGGAGAATGAGGATGAGGATGAGGACGAGGATGAGGACGAGGATGAGGACAAGG
>NC_032022.1:12204646-12205028 GCF_001865875.1 Lupinus angustifolius | reverse complement strand
AGGGTTAGGATGAGGATGAGGATGAGGATGAGGATGAGGATGAGGATGAGGATAAAGATGAGGATGAGCATGAGCATGAGAATGAGGATGAGGATGGATGAGAATGAGGATTTGGATGAGGATGAGGATGAGGATTAGGATTAGTATGAGGATGAGGATGAGGACGAGGATTAGGATTAGGATGCTGATGACGATGAGGATGAGGATGAGGATGAGTATGAGGATGAGGATGAGGATGAGGATGAGGATGAGGATGAGGATGACGATGAGGATGACAATGAGGATTCGGATTAGGATTAGGATTAGGATTAGGATTAGGATTAGGATAAGGATTAGGATTAGGATTAGGATTAGGATTAGGATTAGGATTAGGATTAGGATT
>NC_032022.1:12204253-12204546 GCF_001865875.1 Lupinus angustifolius | reverse complement strand
GGTGAGGGTGAGGGTGAGGGTGAGGGTGAGGATGAGGATGAGGATGAGGATGACGATGAGGATTAGGATTAGGATTAGGATTCAGATTAGGATTAAGTTCAGGATTAGTGTTAGGGTTAGGATTAGAGTTAGGGTGAGGATGAGGATGAGGATGAGGATGAGGATTAGGATGAGCATGAACATGAGGATGAGGATGAGGATTAGAATGAGCATGAGGATGAGGATGAGGATGAGGATGAGAATTAGGATGAGGATGAGGATGAGGATGAGGATGAGGATGAGGATGAGCATCA
>NC_032022.1:12203858-12204153 GCF_001865875.1 Lupinus angustifolius | reverse complement strand
TTAGGATTAGGATTAGGATTAGGTTTAGGATAATTGTTAGGGTTAGGATTAGTGTTAGGGTGAGGATGAGGATGAGAATTAGGATGAGCATGAGCATGAGCATGAGCATGAGCATGAGGATGAGGATGAGGTTGACGATGAGGATGAGGATGTGGATGAAGATTAGGATTAGGATGAGCAAGGGCATGAGGATGAGGATGAGGATGGGGATGAGGATGAGGATGAGCATGACGATGAGAATGAGCATGGGGATGCGAATGAGGATGAGGATTAGGATGAGGATGAGGATGAGGAT
>NC_032022.1:12203514-12203758 GCF_001865875.1 Lupinus angustifolius | reverse complement strand
AGGATGAGGATGAGAATGAGGATGAGGATGTGGATCAGGATATGGATGAGGATGAGGATAAGGATGAGGATTAGGATTAGGATGAGCATGAGCATGAGGATGAGGATGAAGATGGATGAGAATGAGGATTAGGATGAGAATGAGAATTAGGATGAGGATGAGGATGAGGATTAGGATTAGTATGAGCATGAGGATGAGGATAAGGATGAGGATGAGGATGAGGATGAGGATGAGGATGAGGATG
>NC_032022.1:12203165-12203414 GCF_001865875.1 Lupinus angustifolius | reverse complement strand
TTAGGATGAGGATGAGGATGAGGATGAGGATGCGGATGACGATGAGGATTTGGATTAGGATTAGGATCAACATCAGGATTTGGATTAGGATTAGGATTAGGATAAGGATTAGAATAAGGATTAGGATTAGGATCAGGATTAGGGTTAGGATTAGTGTTAGGGTTAGGATTAGTGTTAGGGTGAGGATTAGGATGAGGATGAGGATTAGGATGAGCATGAGCATGAGGATGAGGATGAGGATGAGGATGA
>NC_032022.1:12202305-12203065 GCF_001865875.1 Lupinus angustifolius | reverse complement strand
AGGATGAGGATGAGGATGAGGATGAGGATGAGGATGAGGATGAGGATGAGGATGAGGATGAGGATGAGGATGAGGATGATGATGAGGATGAGGATGAGGATGAGGATGAGGATGGGGATCAAGATCAGGATCAGCATCAGGAGTAGGATTAGGGTTAGGATTAGGATAAGGATTAGGATTAGGATTAGGATTAGACTTAGGATTAGGGTCAGGATTAGTGTTAGGGTTAGGATTAGTGTTATGGTGAGAATGAGGATTTAGGATGAGGATGAGGATGAGGACGAGGATGAGGATGAGGATGAGGATTAGGATGAGGATGAGGATTAGGATTAGGATTAGGATTAGGATGAGGATGAGGATGAGGATGAGGATGAGGATGAGGATGAGGATGAGGATGAGGATGAGGATGAGGATGAGGATGAGGATGAGGATGAGGATGAGGATGAGGATGAGGATGAGGATGAGGATGAGGATGAGGATGAGGATGAGGATGAGGATGAGGATGAGGATGAGGATGAGGATGAGGATGAGGATGAGGATGAGGATGAGGATGAGGATGAGGATGAGGATGAGGATGAGGATGAGGATGAGGATGAGGATGAGGATGAGGATGAGGATGAGGATGAGGATGAGGATGAGGATGAGGATGAGGATGAGGATGAGGATGAGGATGACGATGAGGATCAGGGTTAGGATGAGGATGGCGATGACGATGTGGAATAGGAATAGGATTAGGATTAGGATTAGGATTAGGGTTAGG
>NC_032022.1:12199833-12202205 GCF_001865875.1 Lupinus angustifolius | reverse complement strand
GTCCTCAGCTCCTGAATTTTGTTATCGGTGTAGGCATTCTGACGTTCCTCGTATTGCTCCTTACCTGCAAAATAAGAGTCCTTCAGCCCTTGGAATTGCAGATCCATGCGGTTGTTAAGCCGTTGTTCCATGGCTTCCATCTGAGCTAAACCAAACACAGAGCTCTGAGGTGCTGTTCCAGACGACTCCCCCTGATTAGTTGCATTCTGATTACCCAAATCCTCCTGATGCTCATTATCCGACAAGTCCAGATCAAAGGTGGTATAGTCCTCCTGATACTGCCATGTAGTACCATACTTGTAAATTCCCATCTTATGAATGAGACTCTCACCCACCAAGTGATCTTTATCAGTGTACTCAGTAATGATGGTATCAGAAATGTCAATGCGCAAAAATCAACAATGCGGGATATGAAAATGCTATAAGGAAGCAGCTTGGACTGAGACAATGAAACACTGTTCATGATTTTCAGAATCTCCTCAGGCCAATTGATCATCACGTTATTTTTTACAGCGTACATGAAACGCAAATCATTCACAGTAGGCTGTGCATGATTAGTGTTCCGCTGCACTAATATGTAAGCAATAACATAATGCAATAACCTGTTCTCAACAGAAAGTGACCCTGCCTTGGTCAGTTGACCCTGAATATACAGATGAGGGCCCCGAAGGAATGACTTGTACACATCAACGGGATCAAAATTGTCCTTGACCCAAGAACAATCCCCTATTCCAAAACCAGACGACGATAAACCTCCAACATTCAGAAATAAATCCTCACTCATCTCAAACAAATTACCGGAAATCATGGACCAATATTTGCCATCCTTGTATCTAAAATTAGCGTAAAATTCCCTAACTAGAGCAGGGTATACGCGTCCCTTCAATTCCAAAAACTGAACGGCTCCTTGAGCCTCCATGTCATGCGGAAAACTAAAGTTTTGTTCCGCTAACCAGGTTAAGTCGGCATACCTGATGTATGTAGGCTTGCGGCCTTGAAATTTTGCCAACCGGGTCTCTTGCAAAATGAGGGAATAATAGGGGTCACCGCGGTCCCGAGTGGAGGGTGAGCCGGTTTCCCTTCTTCGAATGCGCGTTGCTGTAGTCTTGACCCGCTTTGGACGACTCTGCTCCATTGAAGATGATGAACTCGAAACTGAGATTGATGAACAGAGGGGCAAAGCCTAACCTAGGGTTTTGATTGGATGATTCAGAATTGAGTGGATTTTGGATGAAATAGAGCGATTTTGGAAGGTTTGAGAGGTTTAGGATGAGGTTTACTTAATCCTATTGCACCTGGATTAGTATTGTTGCTGTTTCAGAAAATCAAGGCACAAAGAGGTTGCGAAAATGTAAAAAAAAAAGTGCAAAACCGAGACACTGTTTGCCTTTAACGTACTGGTTTTAATCGATTAACGGGATGGTTTAATCGATTAAAACAGTGTAAATTTGAATTTTCAAAAGAAATTGCCCAGGTAATCGATTAACGGGCTGTTTAATCGATTAAATTTTTAAAAATTTGAATTTTCCAGAAATGAAGCCCAGGTAATCGATTAACTAATGGCATAATCGATTAAATCAGAGAAAATTTCGTTTTTAGGCAGCAGAGTGGTTTCGACTTTTTAGGACACACGTATGCATTATAACAGATTTATCGAGACATATATAATCACATTAAGAAGTTAATCAAGAGATATATTTTTGCATTTTTAACATATATCATTCAAACATGAAACACATAGGCATAGAGAAGCAAGACAATTTATGCAAACAGCTAAACATTTTTTTTTAAACAAGATATTGTTCATCAAGAATTCCTAGTTCTCTCCTTAGAACATAGAAGGTATCCCTGGGAAGGGGCTTGGTGAAAATATCTGCTAACTGTTTAGATGTTTCCACAAATTCAAGAACACAGTCACCTTTTTGTACATGGTCACGCAAAAAATGATGTCTAATTTCTATATGCTTTGTTCTAGAATGCAAAACGGGATTCTTGGATAGGTTAATGGCACTTGTATTATCGCATTTTATTGGGATCTTTTCAAGTTTAAGACCAAAGTCCTTAAGTTGCTGCTTCATCCAAAGGATTTGAGCGCAACACACACCAGCGGCAATGTATTCCGCTTCAGCGGTGGACAAAGCAACACAGGCTTGCTTCTTGCTGTGCCATGCTACTAATGAACTGCCCAATAGGTGGCAAGTACATGGCAAGTACCACTAGTGCTTTTCCGATCTAATTTACATTCGGCAAAATCGGAATCGGAATAACCCACCAAGGATAGTGAGGCATCCCGAGGATACCATAATCCCATGTTAATAGTTCCTTTTAGATATCTCATGATTCTTTTAACAGTTATATAGTGAGATTCTCTA
>NC_032022.1:12199352-12199733 GCF_001865875.1 Lupinus angustifolius | reverse complement strand
GAGGATGAGGATAGGATGAGGACGAGAATGAGGATGAGGATAGGATGAGGACGAGAAGGAGGATGAGGACGAGGATGAGGATAGGATGAGGACGAGAATGAGGCTGCGGGCAGAATGAGGAGTAGAATGAGAATGAGGAGGAGGATGAGGATGTGCATGATTATAGGATGAGGGCGACAATGTGGATGAGGAGGAGGATGAGGATGAGGAATAGGATGAGTATGAGTATGAGGATGAGGATAAGGATGAGGATGAATATGAGGATGAGGATAGGAGGAGGCTGAGGATAGGAAGAGGATGAAGATAGGACGAGAATGAGAATGAGGATAGGATGAGGATGAGGAAGAGTATAGGATGACGACGAGAATGAGAATGAGGATA
>NC_032022.1:12198856-12199252 GCF_001865875.1 Lupinus angustifolius | reverse complement strand
GGATAGGATGAGGACGAGAATGAGGATGAGGATGAGGATAGGATGAGGACGAGGATGAGGTTAGGATGTGGAGTAGGATGAGGATGAGGTTAGGATGTGGAGTAGGAGGAGGATGAGGAAGAGGAGGAGGATAGGATGAGGACGAGAATGAGGAGGAGGATAGGATGAGGATGGGGATAGGATGAGGACGAGAATGAGGATGAGGATAGGATGAGGAGGATGATGCGGTTAGGATGAGGAAGAGAATGAGGATGAGAAAAGAGGATGAGGATAGGATGAGGAGTAGTATGAGGATGAGGAAGAGGATGAGGATGAGGATGAGGATAAGAATGTGGATGAGGATAAGGATAGGATGAGGATGAGGACGAGGATAGGATGAGGACGTGAATGAGGATG
>NC_032022.1:12162045-12198756 GCF_001865875.1 Lupinus angustifolius | reverse complement strand
AACACAAACAGTAAGCTATTACAGAAAATGATTAATTGCAGAACAGTTAACCGATAACGGAACAAATACAGAGCTTACAGATTGTATATTAGAATAGCATCCAGTAGCATATGAACAGAATGTATCAATTTGAATCCAATATACAAATTAATCTATTGAAAAACAGCAAAGAGAGAGTGAGAAAACAAATCCTGCAATGCGAATTTTTATCCTGGTTCGTTTGCTGTCCACTGCAAACTACATCCAGGCCTCCCGGCTGACTTGGGAGATTTCCTTCACTATAATCGAATCAATGTAATTTACAAACACATTATCCAATTACAACACTTAGCAAATGACAAGAAATCAAAGAAACTATCCAATGGTTTGACTCCCTTCCTACCGATAAAGAAAACGTTTCTTTCGGCGTAGCCCCAGCCAAAGAATCTCTCGTTCTTTCCTTTTCTTACACTCTAAGCTATGAAGAAACACACAATCTCTACTGGTGATACGACACCAAGAGATTCCCTTTACAACAATTTATTCAAGAATTACAAGAGTAAAATTAAGCTATACCTAAGCTCAAATACAACAAGAAGGCTTTACTCTAATGCACATCTAACACAAACTCATGTGAAATGACAAGTATTAGTTATGAAAACAGAAGTTACAGAATCATAAACTTCATGAAAAACGCATCAAAATATGCATGAACATGTGAGGGAAAACATGAGAGATTATAACATGAAATGCACTCAATCCTAAAGCAAGGAATCTCTCATTTCTAAACTCACTAATGCACTTAACAAATAGATGCAACAATTAACACGTAGAATGCTCTAACTCTCTAATAAATGCAACATGCAACTTATGAGATTAATTCTGAAAACGCAGTTTATAAAGAATCAGTCCAGAACCCCAGATAATCGATTAAATACCTTCTTAATCGATTAACGGGACTAAAAATCATAACTGATTCTGTTTTTCAGTTTTTCAGTTTCAACAACTTAAAAATCAGTTAGGTTAATCGATTAACGTAAACCTTTAATCGATTAACTGCATTACAAAAACGTGTTCCAGTGGCAACCACTTTACACAGCAGTTGGGTTAATCGATTAAAGGTATGGTTAATCGATTAACACTAAATAAAATATGTATTTTCAAATAGAAAACATCAAATATGTTATGCACTTAGATAATACATGTTTGACACTTAGTTTTATGCCTAGAATGCATATATACATGTATTTATGTAATGCATGAACATATTATCAAATGAACATATCTCATGGATGAAATGATTTAAGGCAATCATAAAAAGGGATATAAAAAGCTGGGAAGAGCGCAACCCCACGTTGAATTTGCTTACAATAGGGCCACTCATAGTACCACAAAAATGTCCTCGTTCGAGATAGTTTATGGGTTCCAACCACTAATCCCTCTTGATTTATTGTCTGTACCTAACTCATCTATGTTGCAGCATAAGGATGGTAAGTTCAAAGCAGACTATGTAATAAAGCTACATGAGTGGGTCAAGGCCCAAATCGAGAAAAAAATAGAGGGCTATGCTAAACAAGCCAATAAGGGCTGAAAGGAGCTGATCTTTGAGCCCGTAGACTTAGTCCGGGTCTACATAAGGAATGAAAGGTTTCTTGCCCAAAGGAAATCCAAACTCCAACCTAGGGAAGATGGCCCATTTCGTGTTCTAGAGAGGATAAACAACAACACCTACAAATTGGATCTTCCAGTTGAGTATGGCAATATTAGTGCCACATTTAACGTTGCTGATCTTTCTCTTTTTGATGCAGGTAATGAAGACTTTGATTCGAGGTCGAATTCACCAAGAAGGAGGGGATGATATGACCTTGACAAGGCCTATCAATGAGGAAGATCTAAGTGGGCTAGGAGGGCCCATGACCCGATCCAGAACTAAGAAGGCACACCAAGCTCTCAACCAACTAGTGGAAGAAGTGGCTAAATCAACAAAGCCCAGCAAGCATACCAAGCCCATACATTGCACCATTTTTATAGAAGTAACCCAAGTTGGCCACGGCCAAGGAGGGAATAACTGAGGTGTGTGGGAGTCCCATTTAATAAGTGGGGTTGATCATATCCACATGTAGCCTAGGAATTATTTTCCTGCCTTATTTCAAAGAATAATTACTATCTACATTTTTAAGCTTTAAGTGCTTGAATTTATAGTTGTAATAAATTACACTAAGAATCATGTAATCCAGGTACAAGAAATGGAACACTTTCCTTAATAAACCAACTGTGAGATGACCCTTGAAGGCCATAAGATCTCAAGGAATCCTTGCCTAATTTGAAGAGCACGTGTGGAAGAACTCTATATCGAAACAATCAAGAGCAATCAAGCAAATCCCATTTATTTCCTAATCGAGGGAGGCGTGTGAATGAGGAGCAAGGAGTAAGGGAAAACTTTCCTTAAAGATTCAAATCAGAATGAAAACTCATCAATACCTTCCTTATTCATAATTAAGCATGTGTTGGGCGTGATCATCATAGAGAATCTCTCTATTCACATGAGGCAAGCCATAAGGAAAGCAATGAAGACAAATTGATTGTTTCCTTATTCACTCCAAAGCATTCAACTCAAATTGGAATCCATCAATACCTTCCTTACTCACAAATAATATGTGTTGGGCGTGATCATCAAGGATATATTCCCCTTTTTACACGAGGAAAACCATAAAGGAAGGCCATGAAGCCAAATTGATTGTTTCCTTATTCACTCCACAACTGAATTTGGACACTCACTCCATGAGGATTTATTTTCAATTTCAAACTGCCACCTCAACCGAATAGAACACATGGGAATTAGATTAAGGAAAGCAATCAATACATCTTGTAATTCAAATTCCCTCCTAAACCGAAAACACATGGGAAAAGAATTAGGAAAATATTCAATGTACTTTAATACTCTTTATTCACGTGGGCACATAGCTTGGCCGAAAGTTCCATGTCTATTTGTATCATAGTTAAGAGCTGTATTTAATCGATTAATCATAGTTAAAATTCCAGATTTTCAAAGAAATGAGCCCAGATAATCGATTAAGGTAGAACGTTAATAGATTAAATTTCTTGAAAAATAAAATGTTTGTTAGGTATCAGTGACAGAATACACTTAGAAATGGGGGGTTGAATAGGTGTCGCGGTTCCTAAATACCACTATTCGCATCAAAGCCCAATTCTAGAAAATACCCAGTTAATCGATTGAAGATTGCCTTAATCGATTAAGTCGCACAGAATTAGCATATGCTAAATGGCTCCATTGCAAAACTACATAAAGTCCCCCCTTTCCGATCTCGGGAGATTTTCTTCACTAAAATTGAAGCCAATGTATCTTACATACACACTTCCGATTACAAGACCTTGAACGCTACCTTCTAGAATTCCCAGACCCCCTACCTTGGTTTGACCTTACCAATCGCCTAGGAAAACCTTTCCTACGACCCAACCCCAACCAAGAGTATGTGCTAAACTCAAGACCTCCAAGTCTTGGTGAAGACTCTCTGTATCTCTTTGGTGGTACGACTGCAAGAGAAGACTTTCCTTGTTATAAAAGTACACAAATAAAAGTAATGTGAAGCACTAAAAAGGCTTAAATGTTACAATCAAGAACAAGCTACAAACCCTATACAAATCTCACAATTATCAAGAATATGTATAGGATCAGAATCATGAAGAACATGTAATTTCTACCCTTAATAAATCTCTAAAAAGTAATGAAAGAATCATGCCAGAAAAAGCTAGAATGATGAACACATTTAATCCCATGCGATGACATGTTAATCCTTAAGCATGATCGCATCTCACTCTAATCTCAGATGCAATTCTCTCTGCCTATATGACATACATTTAACATGAAAATATGCAACTTAGCAATTCTAAACTGAATGAATGAATGATCTAATTCCTATTTGAAATCTATTGAAAACACAGTCTATATAGAAAAGGTGTTAGACGCCCAGTTAATCGTTTAAGTGCCCTCTTAATCGATTAACGTGCTATTTGAGAATAAATGAAATCCGTTTTCCAGTTATCTGTTGAAACTGTTTTCACGTTAATGTATTAAAGTCTTACTTAATCGATTAACTCGCATATTTCAGTTAAGATATTAAATGGTAAACTACCTATATGTTATGCTTATCAATTATACATGTTTTACCATTATGTTATGCCTAAAATGCACAAACAACATGTATGATTAATGCATGAACATATAATAAACTAGATGGTATGTCTCATGCAAATGATATGATAGTTTTTAGAACTTGTGATATTTGCATCTAGGTTTACCTAACCTAGACTCAAAAACTAAAACACATATCCAAGACTCTAGTCTAGACATGAAGCTCTTGAACCTTTGGCATGTTGATTTGTTGAGTTATCTTTAAGCTTTCACTAATTCCTTATTCATCATTAAAACATAGGCAAGCTAAGTGTTATCTTGACACTTTGCACTTTCAATCTCCCCCTTTTTGATGATGACAAACTCAACCAATTTTTTTTTTTTTTATGCATAGGTTGAAGATGGTAATAGAATGCATGGTTGTTGATTTCAAAGTTAAAGCGCATAGCTAGACAACGGAAGCTGAATATTATCTACAACATGCACACTTCAAACAACAAAGCAACCTTTCTCCCCCTTTTGACATTATAAAAAAGATAAACTAAATGAATTTTGGTCAAAAGTAAGAAGAGATATATAGTGAACTCAAAATTTAATTAATCAATTAATATTGGGAATGTAATTAATCAATTAGTTGATGAAAATATTGAACACATGCACATATTGATCAGCATTTAATCGATTAAGAGAACAGGTTAATCGATTAAAACAACAGAATACAACAATAGGACAGATTTAATGGCATGGAAGGTTATACAAGAACTAATCAAGCATGGAATGATCAAGCATTTATATTATAGCATTCAAACAGCAGTCTCAATCAAACATAAGAGATACATATAATCAAACATAATCAAGAACCATTAAACATGTATTCATGCTATATTTCACATAGATAAGCATCTTATGTAAGCAAAATGAAAACACATTAGAAACGATTTAAGTTCAAATGGCATGCATATCAAGTCATAATAGTACAGCAAAAGTAGATAGTTAGAGTTACAATCCTGAAAGCAAAGAGAAAATATGTCTCAAAAGTACAAAGCCACAATGATCCTCAAAATTATCCATATAATACAAAGCAATAATGATCCTCAAAATTATCCATATAGAAGAACTAAGCCTAAGGAAATCCTAGGGTCTAAGGTCTTCTAATCTAGTGATACGGAGGAAGATCTCTGTCATCAGGAACGGTCATACTAATATCACCCTTGATGAGGAATCTCAGCTTCTCAAATTCTGCACAAAATCTCTCATTCTGGGCCTCAGCAGTGTTCTGAACAAAGCTCCTCATAGCCTGATAGTGGCTATCAATGTAGGCGACCTGACGTTCCTCAAAATGTTCCAAATATGCATGGTAGGAATATTTTAGAGACTAAAAATGTAGATCCATTCTATCATTCAACCTTTGCTCTGTAACATCCACTTGAGCTAATCCAAAGGATGATTCCTGCGGCACGTTTCCAGTTTGCTCCCCCTAAGTTCCTGCATTAGGTTGATCTGGTCTAACCTGATCTTCATCATCAGATACATCCACATTAGCATTAGTGAAATCCTCTTGGTATTGCCAAGTACTTCCATACTTGTAGATACCCATTTTGTGGATTAAGCTTTCACTAACAAGGTGATCTTTATCAGAAGTCCTTCTAACGATGGTGTCAAATACGTTAATATGCAGATAATCAATAATCCTCGAGATGAATATACTGTAGGGAAGCAACTTGGACTGCGAGGTAGAGACATTATACATGACCTTTAGGATCTCTTCAAGCCAATTAATCATTATATTTTCTTTCACAGCATACATGAATTTCGGATCATTAATAGTAGTAGGTTGTGCGTGATTTGTGTTCCTCTGAATCAAGATGTATGTAATCAGATAGTGAAGCAATCTATTCTCTACAGATAATGAGCGAACCTTAGTCAGTTCTCCCTGGATATACAGATGGGGACCTCTCAGACATGATTTGTAAACCTCAGCAACATTGAAATCCTTAAGCTATTCACAATCACCTAGGCTAGCACCATTTGTGGATAAGCCGACCACATTCATGGAAATATCACTATCCAACTCAAATAAATTTCCAGAAATCATCGACCAATATTTGCCATCAGTATATCGGAAGTTGGCATAAAATTCTCTAATCAGCATGGGGAACATATTTCCCGTTAATTCTAGAAATATCACAGCTCTCTGAGCTTGCATACCTTGCGGAAACTCAAAATCTTGTTCCGCCATCCATGTTAGATCAACATACCTGATGTAAGTGGGTTTCCTTCCCTGAAACTTGGACAACCGAATCTTCTGAAGAATGAGAGAGTAGTATGGATCTCCTCGGTCTTGCCTCGCATTCGGATTTGAAGATGAAGCGGTAGGAGGCTTACGAATGTGATGAGCAGTTATCTTGAACCTCTTTGATCGACCTCTTTCCATTTTATAGTAAAAATAGTGAGTGAAATGAGAGGAGAAGAAGGTTAAGGGAGGGAACCTCACTTAGGATTTGGAATTGGAAATTAGATTCCTTGGAAGATTTGAGAGAAAGATGGGATGAATTGAGGTGCAATATGGGTAAAGGTGAGGTTTAATACTTCTTTAAGCTACGAAATCGAATTTTGCTGTTTGCTTTTGAGATTTTCAGAGAAAGGGAGGAAGAGAAGGTTTGTAAAAATGACATAAACGCTACTGATTCTAATTTATCTGCTACCATTAATCGATTAAGAGATGTATTTAATCGATTTATCATAGTTAAAAATTCTAGATTTTCAAAGATAATGAGCCCATGTAATCGATTAAAATAGAGCATTAATCGATTAACTATTTTGAAAATTAAAATGTTTGCTTCTGGAATTGATTTTAATCGATTAAGAAATATGGTTAATTGATTAATAAATATGGTTAATCTATTAACTGTCATCAGATTTGTAGAATTAAGAGGTTTTTCGGTTTTAAAAGCATGCATAGATTTCTAACGTTATATCAAGCAATTTTTAGTCAAACACATATACATATATATAATGCATTCACAACAAATATACATTTTGAAGCATATAAGACATTAATCATGTGAAGACGATTTTAAACAAGATAATTTTCATCAAGGATTCCAAGTTCTCTTCGAAGAACATAGAAGGTATCTCGTGAGAGGGGCTTGGTGAAAATTTCAGCCAATTGCATAGTAGTTTCAACAGATTCAAACATACAATCGCCTTTTTGTACATGGTCATGCAAGATATGATGTCTAATTTCTATATGCTTGGTTCTAGAATGGAAAACGGGATTCTTGGATAGGTGTATGACACTTGTATTATCACATTTGATAGGGATATTTTCTAGATTAAGTCCAAAGTCCTTAAGTTGCTGCTTCATCCAAATGATTTTAGCACAACACACACCGACAATAATGTATTCCGCTTTGGCGGTGGACAAAGCAACACATGCTTGCTTTTTACTATCCCATGTAACTAAGGAACTGCCTAGTAAATGACAAGTCCCACTAATGCTTTTCCGATCCAAATTACATCCCACAAAATCGGAATCAGAATACCCTACCAAGGATAATGAGGCATACATAGGATACCATAATCCCATATTAGTTGTTCCTTTTAAATATCTCATGATGCATTTAACAGTGGTATAATGTGAATCTTTAGGACATGCTTGAAATCTAGCACACATACAAACACTAAACATAATATCGGGGCGACTCGCAGTTAAGTGCAACAATGAGCCGATAATCCTACAATACTTGGTTACCTCGATTGCTTTTCCCTTTTCATCTTTGTCTAGATAGCATGCGGACACCATATGTCTTGAAGCCTCTTTACACTTTTCCATATCGAACTTCTTCAGTAACTCCATGCAGTATTTCGATTGATGAATGAAGATGCCACTTTCCATTTGTTTTATTTGAAGCCCAAGAAAGAAGGTCAGCTCACCCATCATCGACATCTCAAATTCACCCTTGTCGAGTGGATGATCTTTCTTGGTCTTCCACGCGATCGGCAGGTCCTGATGCTCATCTTGGACAATTTGCTCTGCTTCGTCTTCTTTGTCTTGGCCCATGTCCTAAGAGTATGCTTCTTCTAAAGCACCTGCAACATCATCAGAAAATACCTTTCTCTTCTCTTTTGGAGAAGATTCATCAAAATGGACTTGCATAGACTCTTCTACTTGCATTGAATATTTATTATAGACTCGATAAGCCTTACTATGCAATGAATACCCAAAAAATATACCCTCATCAGCTTTTGTATCAAATTTACCTAAAGCTCTCTTTTTATTATTTAATATAAAACATTTACAACCAAAAGCATGAAAATGGGCAATAGAAGGTTTTCAACCTTTTAAAGGTTCATAAGGTGTTTTTCAAAAAGTAGGCCTTAAGAGTATACGATTAATCACATAGAAAGTTGTAGGCACTACATCAGCCCAAAAATATTTAGGAACCTTGCTTTCGTTTAGCATGGTTCTAGTAAAGTCCTCTAAGACTCGATTCTTCCTCTCAACAACTCCATTTTGTTGGGGGTACGAGGGGCCGAAAATTATTGCATAATACCATATTTATCACAAAATTTATCAAATAGATGGTTTTCAAATTTGCCACCATGATCGAATCGAATATATACTATCTTATGGTTACACTGATTTTGGATTTGCTTGGCAAGGTTTTTGAAAGACTTGAAAGCATCGCGCTTGGACGATAGAAATAATGTCCATATAAATCTAGAGAAATCGCCAAAAAATACGATAGCATAAAAGCTACCACCAAAACTCATAACATGTGATGGTCCATACAAGTCCATATGGAGAAGCTCCAAAGGTCTTGTTGTGGATATCACATTCTTTTTACTAAAAGAGTTTTTAACTTGTTTACATCTTTGACAACTTTCACAAGTTTCCTGGGTTTTAAAATCAAGTTTTGGTAGCCCATCAACGAAATTATTTTTAGACAATTTATCTAGATGCTTTACATGAATATGAGCGACGCGCCTATGCCAAAGCCAGATGTCATCCTCTTTAGATATAAAACATTTTGAAAATAGAGTAGTGACATCCTCTAGATTAACCATATAGATATTATTTATATGATATCCGACAAACTTAACTTTATTAGATATATTGTCACAAATAATACAACACTCAGAATCAAAAGATACACAATTACCTTTATCGCATAGTTCGCTGATACTCAAGAAATTATGTTCCAGGCCTTCAACATAGAACACATTTTCGATCACTACCTGATTTGAGTTGCCAATCATTACAGTGGCAAGTATCTTTCCTTTGTTGTTGTCTATATACGTGACAAATCCTTTTTCTTGCAAGGATAGATCTAGGAATTTTGATCTATCACCCGTCATATGTCTCGAGCATCCACTATCAAGATACCAATGTTGTCCATGTGTTCGTAGACATACCTTCAAAACATAGATCACTTGCCTTTTTCAGGTACCCAAGTTATGTTGGGTCCTTTTCTGTTAGCCCTTTTTTCATCCAAACATATACACCACTAGGTATACCATACTTCCTGATATAACAACAGTAGGAGGTGTGGCCATGTGTGCCACAATAAAAGCATGTAGGAACCTTGTTATCAAGGTATTTCTTATTAGACCGATTAATATGTCTCCTATATGGTCTTCTCCTACGCATAGGGGGAATATATCCTAGTCCGGTATGGCAACCAACATTTCTGGTTTGGCTAAGCATAGTGTCTAACATGTTTTGACTCTCTTTGAGTTTTGCGCGTTTTTCATTCAGTCTCAAATTTTCATTTTTCAAAGTCTCACAAGAATCACAGATAGTTGATTGACAAATATTATCATTAGAGCAATTGCATGCATTACAAGAATATATTAGATATAATGTTTCATTCTCTAGTTTTAGTTCATCTAATTTTTTTTTATGAAACTATTTTTTGTTCATTTAGAAGGATTACTCTTTTTCTATCAGAACTAATCCTAGCTAATTTTTTTAACACATCATGCAATTCGACATAAGCATTATACAAATCCTCAAAGGAGGTGAATCATCAGATGAAGTAGATGAGGTGCCAGAATATACTTCGCTATTTACCTCTTTCGAATTTGAGCAAGAAGCATCATCGCTTCTGGTCATTAAGCATAGCTTGGTTTTTTCCTCTTCATTTGAGAGGATAGATGTCGTGTCCTCCTCTGGTACGTTCCATACTATATAGGCTTTCTTTGACTTGAAGTCCCGAGGAGTGCTCTTATATGAATCAACCTTGTTGAGGTAAGTAGGACAATGAAACCTCATATGTCCTGGCCTACCACACTCGTGGCCAGTGAAGCGTTCTTTACTCTTGCCTTTTCTGGTCGACTCGCGCGCTTCTTGTTGTTGGAAACGTTTGATGCCTCCTTTCTTTAGGAATTCCCCGAATTTGGGTACAAGAAGGCTCAAAGTTTCATCATCCATGTTTGAATCAGATTTATCTTCTTCTCTATCTTCTATAGATTGAGACGTTGTTGCCTTGAGAGATATACTTTTCTTTTTACGATCTAATTCTTCATGCATAGTCAGCCATCCAAGATCCATTTCGTGTTCTTGATATTTCCCAAATAATGTCGCCAAAGGCATGGAGTCAAGATCCTTGGATTCCATGATAGCTGTTACTTTTGGTTGCCATCTCCTGTCAAGACAGCGTAAAACTTTGTTAGTAAGCTCTCCTTTGGTAAATTTTATATCTAAATCAACTAAATGGTAAACTATATGAATGAATCGCTTTTGCATGACACAGATAGACTCACTCGGTAACATATGAAACAACTCATATTCATGTGTTATGGCATTCAGCTTGGCACGCTTGACTTCGCTAGTGATTTCGTGAGTCACTTGTAAAGTGTCCCACATTTCTTTCGCTCTTTGGCACTGCGAAACC
Organism: Lupinus angustifolius; assembly: GCF_001865875.1. Lineage (NCBI taxonomy): Eukaryota > Viridiplantae > Streptophyta > Magnoliopsida > Fabales > Fabaceae > Lupinus > Lupinus angustifolius. The sequence continues at coordinate 12,187,725 of NC_032022.1, read as the reverse complement.
CAAAAGAACTCATCATAGGATAAGGCCGATGTGATGATTGTTTTAGCATGCAGATTGTATTAAATCTTTTTGCGTTCATCATTGGCCCATAGACTTTGTGGCTTATCTTTTGGTTCATCGTCCACTAAATGTTGTGGAACGAAAGACCCATTGACTACAGATTCCTAAATATCTGAGTCAATGGCTTCTATAAAGATTTTCATGCGGTCTTTCTAGTAGACAAATCCTTCACCACTAAATACGGGAGGGCGGTTAATGGATGCGCCATCATCGCCAAAGAGGTTGGTGGAACCCATTTGTTTTACCTTAAGGATCATGCGTATGCGGTTGAGCTAGCACTTCGTACAAGCTCTGATACCACTTGTTAGGTATTAGTGACAGAATACACCTAGAAGGCGGGGTTGAATAGGTGTCGTGGTTCCCAAATACCGTTATTTGCACCAAAGCCCAATTCTGGAAAATCACCCAGTAAATCGATTACAGATTGCCTTAATCGATTAAGTGGCACAAAATTAGCAGATGTTGAATGGCTCGATTGCCCAACCATTCACAGAGTATACAAAAATGATACAGCATATATATTTGAACAGAAATAATATTTATATGACAGATTTACAATATTCATATTATTAGCTAAAATGGGCAATTCAAAACAATTTAAAACAATAAAGAGATAAGGGAAAGAAACATCCTGCAACAAGGTTTTTATACTGGTTCATTTTGCGGTCCACTGAAAAATTACAACCCATTCCCCCCCCCCATTCCGATGTCGGGAGATTTTCTTCACTAAAATTGAAGCCAATGTATCTTACATACATACTTCCAATTACAAGACCTTGAACGCTAACTTCTTGCATTCCTAGAACCCCTACCTTGGTTTGACCTCACCAATCGCGTAGGAAAACCTTTCTTACGATCCAGCCCCAACCAAGAGTATGTTCTAAACTCAAGACCTCCAAGTCTTGGTGAAGTCTCTATGTATCTCGTTGGTGGTACGACACCAAGAGACGACTTTCCTTGTTACAAAAATACACAAAAAATAGAGTAATGTGAAGCACTAAACATGCTTAAATGTTACAATCAAGAATAAGCTACAAACCCTATACAAATCTAACAATTATCAAGAATAATTATAAGATCAGAATCATGAAGAACATGTAATTTCTACCCTTAAGAAATCTCTAAAAAGTAAAGAAAGAATCATGCCAGAAGAAGATAGAATGATGAACACAATTAATCACATGCAATGGATGACATGTTAATCCCTAAGCATGATACTATCTTACTCTAATCTCACATGCAATTCTCTCTGCCTATATGACATACATTGAACACAAAAATATGCAACTTAACAATTCTAAACTGAATGAATGAATGATCTAATTCCTATTTGAAATTTGTTGAAAACACAGTCTATATAGAAAAGTTGTTAGGTTCCCAGTTAATCGATTAAGTGCCATGTTAATCGATTAACGAGCTATTTGAGAATAACTGAAATCCGTTTTTCAGTTATCTGTTGAAACTATTAAAATTGTTTTCACGTTAATCGATTAAAGCCTTACTTAATCGATTAACTGGAATATTTTTAGTTAAGACATTATATGGTAAACTACCTATATGTTATGCTTATCAACTATACTTGTTTTACCATTATGTTATGCCTAAAATGCACAAACAACATGTATGATTAATAAATAAACATATATTAAAATAGATGGCATGTCTCATGCAAATGATATGATAGTTTTTAGAACTTGTGAGATTTGCATCTACGTTTACCTAACCTAGACTAAAAAACTAAGACATATATCTAAGACTCTTGTCTAGACATGAAGCCCTTGAATCTTTGGCATGTTGATTTGTTGAGTTATCTTTAAGCTTTCACTAATTCCTTTGTCTTCATCAAAACATAGGCAAGCTAAGTGCTATCTTGACAATTTGCACTTTCAATGTTAGCTACTGGAACTCATTTTAATCGATTAAGAATATTGATTAATTGATTAATTGGCATCAGATTTGTAGAAACAAGAGTTTTTTGAGTTTTAAAAGCATGCAAAGATTTCTAACATATATTAAGCAATTTATAATCAACCACACATACATACAGAATTTTTCATGCAAGATCATGAGTAATAATAGGAATATAATGCATTCAACACATATACATTTTGAAGCATATAAGACATTTAACATGTGAAGCACATATTAAAAAGTTAGACGATTTTAATCAAGAAAATATTCATCAAGGATTCCAAGTTCTCTTTGAAGAACATAAAAATTATCTCATGAGAGGGGCTTGGTGAAAATATCTAGCAATTTCTTAGTAGTTTCACAAATCCAAGCACACAATCGCCTTTTTGTACATGGTCACGCAAGAAATGATGCCTAATTTCTATATGATTAGTTCCTGAATGAAAAATGAGATTCTTTTATAGGTTTATGGCACTTGTATTATCATATTTTATAGGGATCTTATCTAGATTAAGTTCAAAGTCCTTAAGTTAATGCCTCAAACATAGGATTTGAGCACAACACACACTGGTGGTAATGTATTTCACTTTGGTGGTTGACAAAGCAACACAAGGTTGCTTTTTACTGTGCCATGCAACTAAGGAACTACCTAGTAAGTGACAAGTCCCACTAGTGCTCTTCCGGTCCAACTTGCATCCCGCAAAATCGGAATCAGAATACACATACAAACACTAAACATAATATCGGGGCGGCTCGCAATTAGGTATAATAATGAGCCGATAATCCCTCAATACTTGGTTACCTCTATCGCAGAGTTGGCTGATACTTAAGAGATTGTGTTCTAGGCCTTACACATATAGCACATTCTCGATCATTGCCTGATTTGAGTTGCCAATCATTCCGGTGCCAATTATATTTCCTTTGTTGTTGTCTCCATACGTGACAAACCCTTTTTCTTTCAAGGATAGATCTAGAAATTTTGACCTATGACCCGTCATATGTCTCGAGCATCCACTATCAAGATACCAATGTTGTCCATGTGCTCGTAGACATACTTGCAAAATAGATCACTTGCCTTTTTTAGGTACCCAAGTGGGTCCTTTTCTGTTAGTAACCAGGGAGTTATCTCCCTTTTTCATCCAAACATATACACCACTAGGTATACCATACTTCCTGATATAACAAGAGTATGAGGTGTGGCCATGTGGGCCACAATAAAAGCATGTAGGAACCTTTTTATTAACATATTTCTTATTAGGTCGATTAATAGGTCTCATATATGATCTTCTCTTATGTGTAGGGGAAATATATCCTAGGCCGGTATGGTCACCAACATTTCTAGTTTGGCTAAGCATAATGTCAAACATGTTTTGACTCTTTGTGAGTTTTTCGTTAAGTCTCAAATTTTCATTTTTTAAAGTCTCGCAAGAGTCATAGACAGTTGATTGACATAAATTATCATTAGAGCAATTTCATGCATTACAGGAATATATCATATCTAATGTCTCATTCTATAGTTTTAATTCATCTAATTCTTTCTATAATGAAACTATTTTGTGTTCATTTAGAATGATTACTCTTTATCTATCAAAACTAATCCTAGCTAATTTCTTTAATTCATCATGCAATTTGACATAAGCATTATATAAATCTTCATAAGTTGGTGAATCATCAGATGAAGTAGATGAGGTTGTAGAATATACCTCGTTGTTTACTTCTTTTGAATTTGAGCAACAAGCACAATCTGTTCTGGTCATTAAGCATACCTTGGCTGTCTCCTCATCATCTGAGGTGCAAGATGTCATATCCTCCTCTGGTACGTCCCATACAATGTAGGCCTTCTTTGACTTGAAGTCCCGAGGAGTGCTCTTTTCTAAATCAACCTTCTTGAGGTAAGTAGGACATTGAAAACTCATATGTCCTAGCTTACCACACTCGTGGCAAGTGAAGCGCTCTTTGATACCCTTTCCTTTTCTAGTTGACTCGCGCGCTTCTTTCTTATGGAAACATTTGAAGCTTCCCTTCTTTAGGAATTTCCCGAATTTTCGTACGAGAAGGCTCAAAGTTTCATCATCCATATCTGAATCAGACTCATGCTCTTCACTCTCTTTTGTAGATTGAGACGTTGTTTCCTTGAGAGATATACTTTTCTTTTTGCGGTCTGATTCCTCGTGCATAGTCAGGTGTCCAAGCTCCATCTCATGCTCTTGAAGCTTTCCAAATAATGTCGTCAAAGGCATGGAGTCAAGATCCTTGGATTCTACAATAGTTGTTACTTTAGGTTGCCATTCCTGTCAAGATAACGTAACACTTTGTTAGTAAGTTCTCCTTTGGTAAATGTTTTATCTAGAGCAACTAAATGGTTAACTATATGAGTGAATCGTTTTTGCATGTCACCGATAGATTCACTCGGTAACATATGAAACAACTCATACTCATGTGTCAGGGCCATTAGCATGGCACACTTGACATCGCTAGTGACTTCGCGATGCACTTGTAAAGTGTCCCACATTTCTTTCGCCCTTTGGCACTACGAAACCCGAAAGAACTCATCACAGGATAGGGCCGATGTGATGATTGTTTTAGCATGTAGGTTGTATTGAACCTTTCTACGTTCGTCATCGGTCCATAGACTTTTCGGTCTTTCTTTCAACTCATCATCCACTAATTGCATTGGGATTAAGGGCCCGTTGACTACGGATTCCCAAATATCCGAGTCAATGGCCTCTATCAATATTTTCATCCGGACTTTCCACTAAGTATATCTTTCACCATTGAATACCGGAGGGCAGTTAATGGATGCACCATCACCGCCAAAGGGGTTGGTGCAACCCATTTGTTTTCCCTTAAGGATCATGTGTATGCGGTTGAGCTAGCATGTCGTACTAGCTCTCATACCACTTGTTAGGTATCAGTGACAGAATACACCTAGAAGAGGGGGTTGAATAGATGTCGCGGTTCCCAAATACCCCTCTTCGCACCAAAGCCCTATTCTGGAAAATCACCCAGTTAATCGCTTAAAGAATTGCCTTAATCGATTAACTCGCACATAATAGATAGTTGTTGAATGGCTCGATTGCACAACCACTCACATATTATACAGAAATGATACAGTAAATATATTTGAACAGAATTAATCTTTATAAGGCAGAATCAAAGTATTCAAATTATCAGCTAAAATAGGCAATTAAAATGACTTAAAACATTAAAGAAATAAGGGAAAGAAACAACCTGCAACAAGGATTTTATACTGGTTCGTTTTTTGGTCCACTGCAAAACTACATCCAGTCCTCCCCTTCCGATCATGGGAGATTTTCTTCACTAAAATTGATTTTATACTACCTTCTTGAATTCCCTGAACCCCTACCTGGGTTTGACCATACTAATCGCCTAGGATAACCTTTCCTACGATCCAGCCCCAGCCAAGAGTATGTTCTAAACTGAAGAACTCCAAGTCTTGGTGAAGACTCTTTGTATCTCGTTGGTGGTACGACACCAAATGATAGAATCCCTTTTGGGGAGGATTCCAAATTTGATTGTTGATCATTATTGGATGAAAGACTTTTGTTGTAACTATGGAATTTATGATTTTGGATTTTTGTTTCTTACTTTGTTTTGGATATATTTGGCCATGTGTAGGATTGGTGAATGTGTATTGGTTTGGGTGAGTGTATGGTAATTTGGCCGTGGCTTGTGTGTTAGGAGTGTATGAGGTGATTTGTGTGATATGGTTTGTTGTTTGGTCGAGGCTTTTGGAATGGATTTTTTGTAGAGGATGAAATTGGTTAGTTGATTTGAGGGATTGTTGGCCATGGGGTGTATGAGTGTATATAAGGATAAAAGAACTTGGAAAAGGTAGAAGAGTGAAGGTGCCACAACCTTGATTGCTTGATAAGCCAAGTGAATTTCGCCACAAGGAATAAGAACCTTGATAAGAAATGATCTTGGTTCAACCAAGAAACTAGGAGAATTCTCAACTAGCAAAGGAATAATTTTCCAACTAAAATTCAACTTATATTATTTCCATGTGTTGTTTGGTACAAATAGAGGGGGAGTTTGGCTAGGTCTATTACCCATGTGAAAAATGATAAATTACATTCATTGGTTGCTCGTAATTGTTTTCCTCCATGTGTTAATTCGGTCAAGGCTTAGGTTTAGTAGACTTTCGTAATTTGTTTTTCCCATGTGCAGATTTGGCTAAGCCTTAGGAGTGATGTCTTTCCTTATTCCTTTCTCCATGTGCTCATTCGGCTAGAGCTTTGCAAGAATGCACCTTCATAATGTTGAATGTCCAAATTCGAATTTGGGAGCTCTTGGAATGAATAAGGAATTAAATCCTTGTCTTAATAGCTCTTCATTATAGCTTCAATCTTCTTTAAGGCAAATTCAAATCATATTTGATTCTCCATTTTGAATTCAAATGCTCCACCAGATAAGGAAAGAAATCCTTGGCCATTTACTTGCTTGATTCATTAAGGAAACATTTGTCATGATCTTCTCCTTTTGGAATTTTACACGCCTAGGCAAAGAAAGGAAAGATTTGTCATGATCTTCTCCCTTTTGAAATTCACACGCCTATGCCAAGTAAGGGAAGATTTGCCATGATCTTCTTTAAGGTAAATTCAAATCAGATTTGATTATCCCTTTTGAATTCAAACGCTCCATCAGATAAGGAAAGAATCCTTGACTATTTACTTGTTTGATTCAATAAGGAAAGATTTGTCATGATCTTCTCCATTTTGAAATTCACACGTCTATGCCAAGTAAGGAAGGTTTTTATGGCATTCAATTGAGATTGGAATCACACGTGCTCTTTCAAATTAGGAAAGGATCCATTGTGTCTTCATGAGGTGGATTCACAGTTGGATTAGTAAGGGATTCCCCTTGCTTTGTACCTGATTACATGGTTCTTAATGCAACAGGATCCATTGTGTCTTCAGAGGGTGGATTCATGGCTGGATTGGTAAGGGATTCCCCTTGATTTGTACGTGGATTACATGGTTCTTAATGCAATTTATTACAACTATAAGTTCAAGCAATCAAAGTTGTAAAAGGAAAATAATGATTTTTCTTTCAAATAAGGAAGGGAAATAATTTCTAGACTACATGTGGGTATGATAATCCCCACTTATTAAATGGGACTTCCACATGCCTCAAGTGTTCCCTCCTTGGCCGTGGCCAACTTGGGTTACTTCTATAAAAATGGTGAAATGTATGGGCTTGATTTCCTTGTTGGGCCTTGTTGATTCTGCCACTTTCTTTATTACCATGTTGAGAGTTTGGTGTGCTTTCTTGGTTCTGGACCGGGTCATGGGCCCTCCTAGCCCACTTAGTTCTTCCTTGTTGACGGGCCTTGGTAGGTTCATATCATCCCCTCCTTCTTGGAGTGAATTTGACCTCGAATCAAAGTCTTTGTCACCTACATCAAAAAGAGAAAGGTCAACAACATTAAATGTGATGCTAATATTCCCATACTCACCTGGTAGATCTAGTTTGTATGCATTGTTGTTGATTTTTTCTAGCACGCGAAATGGGCCATCTCCCCTAGCTTGGAGTTTGTATTTCCCTTGTGCATGAAACCTCTCCTTTCTCATATATACCCAGACTAGGTCTTCGGGCTCAAAAATCACCTCTCTTCGTCCCTTATTGGCTTGTTTAGCATATCCTTCTGTCTTATGCTATATGTGGGCCTTCACCCATTCATGTAGCTTTTTCACATAGTCCGCTTTGGACTTACCATCCTTATGCTGCAACACAGAAGAGTTAGGCACAGGTAATAAATTAAGAGGGGTTAGGGTTGGAACCCATAAACTATCTCAAATGGGGATAGTTTCGTGGTACGATGAGTGGCCTTGTTGTAAGCATATTAAACATGGGGCAGACACTCTTCCGAACTTTTAATATTCCTTTTAATGATTACCCTCAAAAGGGTAGATAAGGTTCTATTAACAACTTCAGTTTGGCCATCTGTTTGGGGATAGAACATGGTGGAAAATAGGAGTTTAGTCCCAAGCTTTCCCCACAAAGTCCTCCAGAAATGACTAAGGAACTTAGTGTCCCTGTCACTTACAATACTGCATGGTAGACCATGTAATCTTACCACTTCTTTAAAGAACAAGTCAGCAATATGAGTTGCATCATCGATTTTTTTACAAGGTATGAGCCATTTTTGAAAAACGATCTACTACGACAAAAATTGAGTTCTTTCCATTTTTAGATCGTGGCAAGGCTACCATAAAGTCCATGGATAAGTCTACCCACGGATAGTCAGGTATGGGTAATGGAGTATAAAGCCCATGAGGCATACTCTTACTTTTGGCCGTCTTGCAAACAATGCAGTTCTCACAGTGCATTTGCACATCTCGCCTCATGTGAGGCCAATAGAAGCGTTCTGTTAACATATCTAGGGTCTTTTGGACCCCAAAGTGGCCCATTAGGCCCCGTTCATGGGACTCCTTAACAAGCAAGTCTCTAATGGACACTTTAGGCATACATAAGCGACTCTCTTTAAATAAATATCCATCGACAACAAGATTTTCACATTTATTATATACATCAGCAAAATCATTATCATTAATATATAAATCTTTAATTAATTCAAAACCCAACACTTTTGTCTCAAGAGTGGAAAACAAAGTATGTCTTCTTGATAGAGCACCAACCATAGTATTGGCTTTTCCCTTCTTATTTTTTATGACATAAGGGAATTGCTCTAGGAATTCAACCCACTTAGCATGTCTTTTATTAAGCTTAGCTTGCCCCTTTAAGTATTTTAGTGACTCATGGTCACTATATATTACAAACTCCTTTGGTAGGAGGTAGTGCTGCCAAGTCTGTAGTGTCCTTACCAAGGCATATAGTTCCTTATCATAGGTGGAATAGTTCAACATTGGCCCACCTAGTTTCTCACTGAAATAAGCTATCGGGTGTCCTTCATGCATTAACACAGCTCCAATTCCCACATTAGATGCAAATTCTATTTCAAAACATTTAGTAAAATTAGGCAAAACAAGAATGGGTGTATTAGTTAATTTTTCATTAAGCCTTTTAAAGGCTTCCTCTTGTTTGTCACCATATTTAAAGCCGACGTTCTTTTTAACAACCTCATTAAGGGGTGCGGCTAGGGCACTAAAGTCCCTAATAAAGCGTCGGTAGAAGCTAGACAAGCCATGGAAGCTTCTAACATCAGTTACAGTCTTGGGGGTGGGCCAATCCTTGATGGCCTTAATCTTTTCTTTATCAACATGGACCCCTTGAGCATTAATCAGAATGCCGAAGAATATCACATGGTCCACACAGAAAGAACATTTCTCAATATTAGCATACAGTTTTTCCTTTCTTAACACGAGTAAGACTTGTCTAATATGGTCATAGTGTTCATTTATATTTTTATTGTATATTAATATGTCATCAAAATATACTACCACAAATTTTCCCAAAAACTCTTTTAAAACAGGGATCATTAACCTCATAAATGTGTTGGGTGCATTAGTTAACCTAAAAGGCATAACTAACCCTTCATACAACGCAAATTTAGTTTTACAAGCAGTTTTCCATTCATCCCCTTCCCTTATGCGAATCTGATGATACCCACTTTTTAAATCAATTTTTGTAAATATGCAGGAACCATAAAGTTCATCAAGTAAATAACCTGACCTAGGGATAGGATGACGATACTTTACCGTGATATTGTTAATTTCCCTGCAGTCAGTACACATTCTCTAGGACCCATCCTTTTTGGCACAAGGATTACAGAAACAACACAATGACTCATGCTTTCCTGAACCCAACCTTTCTACATCAACTCATCCACTTGCCTTTGGATTTCTTTAGTATTGGGTAAAGATGCTCCGGGAGTGAGATCAATATGATGCTCTATTCCCCTTAAAGGTGGGCGGCCACGTGGGACCTCTTGAGGAAATATATCCTCAAATTCCTGTAGAAAACTTCTTCTTTTTTCATTCTTTTTCTTTTTCTCATCTTTTTTTTCATTCTTTTCTTTTTCATTCTTTTTTTGTGGATCGTTTCTTTCTTTTTCTTTTTTTTTCTAAATCAATTTTTTCTATTAACTTTCTTTGGTCTTCACCAACTTTCCTTGGGGACAAGGGTGACAATACAATTTTCTTCTTATAATGCATATATGTATACTTGTTAGAGAAATCATCATGGATGGCTCTCCTATCATATTGCCAAGGTCTGTCAAGCAACATATGGCTGGCCTCCATTACTACTAAATCACAAAGTATGGAATCCTCACATTTCCCTATAGAGAAGGGAACCTTTGCCTGTTGGTTTACCACCATCTCTCCAACCTCACTTAACCATTGTAGTCGATAAGCGGTTGGGTGGGTCCTCGTCACAAGGTTGAGTTTAGAAATCAACCTAGTGCTCACCACATTGATAGAGCTGCCACCATGAATGATTAGGGAACAAACATTTCCTGATACCAAACATCTAGTATGGAAGATGTTCTCCCGCTGACTTTCCTCATCCTCCCTAACTTGGCTCCCTAAGAGACTTCGCACCATGATAAGATCTCCTTCTGGAACATCAGCATCTTCTTTACTTTCCTCTGAACTTGAAGCCTCTAATTGAGACTCCACCACTCCATTCTTCACCACCATGGTCCTCCTGGTAGGGCATTGTGAGGCAATATGGTCATGCCCTAGACACTTGAAACATTTTACCTCCCTGATGCTAGTGGTGTTTTCCATGGGCTTTTTCCCTTGGGAAGAGCTCATGACCTCCTTTGTAATAGGCCCCTCCTTCTTGGACTTGTCCTTCCACCCTGAATATTGGAATTTTGTGTTGGAAGAGTATTTGGTTTTTCTTCTCCACAGTTGTTGTTCTACCTTCATGGCTTGTTCGACCAGGTTCTCTAACTCCACATATGGTTGTAACTCCACTACATCCTGAATTTCCTGGTTCATTCCATGAAGAAACCGTGCCATAGTGACTTCAGAGTCCTCATGAAAATTGGATCTCAGAAGAGCCAACTCCATCTCCTTGTAGTACTCATCCATTGATTTGTTTCCTTGGGTCAACCTTTGAAGTTTTTTATGGATATCCCTTTGATAGGATATCGTCGTTCTCATCACAATTTTCATTTCATCCCAATAGTCCACTTGTACAGCACCACACCTCCTTCTCTCCTTCTGAAACTGGTCCCACCACACCATGGCATACTCCTTGAATTTCAAGGCTGCCACCTTTACCTTTTTCTCACAGAATAATTATGGCAGTCAAAAACCTACTCCATTTTCAACTCCCATTCTAGATAGGCTTCAAGATTATTCATCCTCATGAAGGTAGGGACTTTAATCTTGACCCCATCCATTCGGTCATCCATCCTCCTCTCCCTATGGCCACCATCCACCTTCTCCTTTCTGGTTCAGAATCACTCGAACCACTATTGTGTTGCCTTATATTTTGTTGAACTCGCATCTATTATAATTGTTGTTGGAGTGCCCGGAATTGTGTACTCATTGCATCAATTGCTTGCATATAGGCCGTGATCCAGGGGGACTAGACATATTCTCACTTTCTCTCGACTCTTTTCTCTCAAAGTGTTTAGTGTGTATCGCTACCTCACTTTTTTCTCAAATCTTCCTTGTGTTCTTGATTGAGTCAAGTTAACCAAGAGTTGATTCCAAAATGGCGAGAACTCAGACTTATCAACCAAAATTTATTTTGTGTTTTCGGTTTTGTGGGTAAGGAATTTTTGTTTTGTTTTCGGTTTTTGTGGGTGGGGAAAATATATTTTTTTTGGTTTTGTGGGTAAGGGAATTTTTTTGTTTTCGGTTTTAATTGGTAAGGAAGTTTGTGTTTTCGGTTTTGAAATATAAATTTAAATAGACTTACACCAAGGCTAGCTCTGAATACCACTTGATAGAATAGCTTTTGTTGTAACTATGGAATTTATGATTTTGGATTTTTGTTTTGTACTTTGTTTTGGATGTATTTGGCCATATGTAGGATTGGTGAATGTGTATTAGTTGGTGAGGGTATGGTAGTTTGGATGTGGCTTGTGTGTTAGGAGTGTATGAGGTGATTTGTTCTTTGGCCAAGGGTTAAGGAATGGATTTTTTGTAGAGGATGAATTTGGTTAGTTGATTTGAGGGATTGTTGGTCGTGGGGTGTATGATTGTATATAAGGATAAAAGAACTTGAAAAGGTAGAAGAGTGAACGTGCCACAAGCTATATTGTATTCCTAATAACGAATTATTTGTCTTTTTAGATGAACAAATAGTCGTTTTTGATAATGTCATGAAAGCTATAAATGATGGAAATGGCAGGGGGGGGGGTACTGGTGAAATTTTCTTGTGAAAAACATTAGTTTTAATGTTGAATTTAGAAAATCACATTGTTCTAACTATAGCATCTAGTGTAATAACTTATTTTTTATTGTCTGGAGGAAGGACACCACACTTTATGTTTGTCATACCAGTTCTTACCCTTTAAAACTCTACGTGCAATATTCATTAAGGGAATGAACTTGTAGAACTATTTAAACAAATACAGTTGATAATATGAGATGAAGCTCATATGACAAACATGTTTTCTTTTGAATCATTGGATAAAACACTCACATATATCATAAGTATCAAAGATAGTGGAAATCCAAGTTTTGGTGGAAAAGTCATTTTATGTGTAGTGACTTTAGTTAAATTCTCCTAGTCATTCCAAGAGGAAGTCGTTCAAATATCATAAATGCCACAATAAATGCTTCATATCTTGAGAACAACTGCTAGGTATTAACTTTAGAAACAAATATGCATTTACATAGCATTAAAAAAAACAAATGAATTACACATTAAATAATTCACACAATGGATTTTAGATGTTGGTGATGAAAATTTGTTAGAGCCAAATGATCGTTATGCATCGATTGAGATATATGATAAATTTTTGATAACTAATTATGATGATTCCATACATACTAGAGCTAAAAGTACATATCCAAATCTAGTACATCAATACTTGAATGAGGATTTCTTATAATGTAGAACTATTTTGGCATCAACAATTGAAAAACATCAATGAAATATATGATTATGTCATGTCATTGTTCTTAGGTAAAACTTTCAATCTTCATTTTTTACATTCACATAAATGTTACTATGAAAACAATTGCACCATTTTTTCAAATGAAGGTGATAAAAGGGAGTATCTAAGCTCATATTCTATTGATAGGTCAGAGTATAATGACAATGAAGCTCTCAGAGGACTTACCTATGTGTTTCTAAAATTCCTAATAACTTTAGGGTTACCAAACCACAAAATCAAATTGAAGATAGGAACTCCAATAACGTTGTTGAGATATCTAGATTAGTCTAAAGGCTTGCGCAGCGGAACAAGAATATTTGTAAGTTGATTGGAAAACTATTTCATCGAAGCAAGGATAATGGCAGACAAAAATGTTGGGAAGATGTTCTACATTCCATACATGAGTTTGTCTCCATCCTAGTCGTTGTAGCCTTTTAAATTATCAAGGAGACAATTTCTGTTGTTTGTTTCATAGCTATGACAATCAACAAGTTACAAGGCTAATCAATAGCCAACATTATCTATCTCAACATGTTTTCAGTCGGCCATGGTTAGTTGTATGTCGCTTTTTCATGAGTTCAAACAATGGAAGGACTAAAAGTATTAATACATGTCAATGAATGAAAAGAAACTAATATTACAACAAATGTTGTGTTTAAGGAGGGTTTCCAAAACATATAAACACATGATATAATCTTCTTTCTTCTACGTTTTCAACATACATTCTAATTTCCTACAACTCCCATTTTTAAATGCAAATCCTATTCATTTTGTCATTATCATTTCATTTTCAGATTTTGTTGTAAGGCTGTAACATATTACACCTTAATGCCACCAATTATAATTAATTTCATTAATTTTTATAACAAATTGATTATATCTATCATGTTAGTTTTAATTGCAGGTTTCAATCATATGTTACGTTTCCACCACCATGGACAAAAGCAAAATAGCAAGAATGATTGTCACGCTACAAGCCACCCCAAACAAGAAGAACCAAATTTGAGTAGTGATCTTCATTAAGGAAAAAACTAGAGAGCAGCACCATCCAGAAACCATAATTGTTTAACCAATAATGTAGTCAACATCATGAGTATCATGAAGAACCTTGATCAACACAATAACACAAGCATTAACAGCAACTAGACTATGATAGATCCAAATACCACAAGATATGCACCACTTAAACAATTTAATATCAAACACTTGCATTCAAGCTAAAACATATATGATATGAACCTACCAAGGCCCATCAACAAGGAAGAGCTAAGTCGGCTAGGAGGTCCTATGACCCGATCCAGAACCAAGAAAGCACATCAAAGTCTCAACCTATTACTAAAGGAAGTGGCGAAATCGCCCAGCAAGGAAACCTAGCCCATACATTGCACCATTTTTATAGAAGTAACCCAAGTTGGCGACGGCCAAGGAGGGAATATTTGAGGCATGTGGGATCCCATTTAATAAGCTAGGATTATCATTCCCACATGTAGTCTAGGAATTATTTTCCTTCCTTATTTGAAAAAACATTACTATTTGCCTTTTTGAGCTTTGACTGCTTAAACTTATAGTTGTAATAAATTGCATTAAGACCCATGTAATCCAGGTACAAACCAAGGGGATCCCTTACTAATCCAGTCGTGAATCCACCCTATGAAGATCATGAAGACACAATGGATCCTTGCCTATTTCGAAGGAGCACGTGAGAATGAGTCACCAAGTCATGGGATTTATTTCGTAATGAGAAGGGGGCGTGAAGTCCTAGGATAACCATCAACCAATATGATTTGAATGCCATAAAAACATTCCTAACTTGGCATAGGCGTGCGAATTTCAAAATGAGAAGATCATGGCAAATATTTCCATACGTGGCATAGGCGTGTCAACCTTCCTTTCCTTCCATAGGCATGTGCAATTCAAAAGAGAAGATCATGACAAATCATTCCTTAACAGATCAAGCAAGTAAATGGCCAAGGATTCCTTTCCTTATTTGGTGTAGTTTTCGAATTCAAAACGGAGAATCAAATCTGATTTGAATTGGCCTTAAAGAAGATTGATACCGAGCCATAATGAGGTGTTATGAAGACAAGGATTTAATTCCTTATTCATTTCAAGAGCCTTCAATTCTGAATTTGGACACTTAGGTCAATGAAGATTCATTCCTACAATGCCCTAGCCGAATGAGCACATGGAGAAAAGAATAACGAAAGGCATCAATCCTAAAGATTAGCCAAATCAGCACATGGGAAAAACAAAATAGGAAAGTCTACCAATCCTAAGGCTTCACCGAATTAGCACATGGGGTAAACAATTAGGAGCAACAAATGAATGTAATTAACTATTTTGCACATGGGAAATAAGGCCTAGCCGAATTTCCTTCCCTATTTGTACCAAATTACACATGGAAATAAAACAACTTGAATTTTATTTGGAAAATAATCCATTGCTAGTTGAGTTTCTCGTAGTTTCTTGGTTAAACCAAGGTCATTCTTATCAAGGTTCTCTTCCTTGTGGCGAAATACATTAGGCTTGTCAAGCAATCAAGCTTGTGGCACCTTCATCTTCCTATCTATTCCACCTTCTTCTATCAACTTCAATCCTCAATCATACACGGCCAAATAACCCCACACACAACCACCAACAAACATCATTACACAATTGCCCTAAATAATCCACAAACCCACTCAACCTTCATTCCAAAACGCCACGGCCAAACACACTACTTAAACAACCAAAAACCAATCAAACAACAATCATAACCCACGACCAAACATTAACCCAAACAAAAACCAATGAAAAATTTAACATGTTTCAAAGTGCAAAAATTCATATTCATCTCAAAGACTGACATTCACATCAATATACATCACGTGGATCCAACTTGTGATAACAAGTCTAAGCTTCCCTCAACACGAATACCATAACTTTAATACCATGTTGAAATTATAAGGTTGAGGTATAGAAAGAGAAAAATGAATGTTGAAAAGTGTAAATTGTGTTCATAGTAATATGAATGTGAATGTGATGATATAGTATTTATTTGATGATACAAAAGACCTAACCACTATTTATACTAATAACCGACTTATAATTAAATAAGAAAAATATTGGAAAAGTAAAAGTAAAATAATCTTAATCCTAAAAGATCTTCTAAGATACTGTATGTAAATCTTAATATGATCATTATAATATGATATATCATCTATATATATGTATCATGTAGATATTCTCTTAGGATATTTTAGGATATTATCATATATATATTATAATCGTGTGTGATAGTGAAAGTGGCAGATTGAGGACTCTCTTTCTTTGGAATGTGGAACTGTGGGGCTCTTAGGATAATTAGTAGAATCTGTTTGTCCCTAACTTTTTGAGAAATAGGTCCAAATTTTCCTGAATGGATATTCAGTGTCTTAAATTTAAAATTCATGCAAGGGATTTTATGGATGTAATAAGTAGATGAAATATCTAAGGAGGCTTTCGCATTGCTGTCAATGGCCAATAGAAAATCCACCCATAATGCTAAATTTATATTATGTACAGAATAAACTTTTTATTTTTGTCATTATTATTTGACTTTATTTTTGCTTACGGTGTTGACATTTTATTTTATTACACTAGTGTGTGCTATTTATGAACTCACTTTATATTGGTCCTATATTTATTAGCCTATTATATATTCTTAGTTTAATATATTTTCATGTTTTAATTTTTTCACATTCTATTTAACTTTTTTAATATTTTAGAAACCCAATATGCTTATAATATTTTCCAAATATAGCCTTATTTATAACTCATCTTTTTAGCTACATATTTTTATATTTTTATTTAATATAATTTCTAATTATATGCCTATCAATTTTTTTATTTAACAACTTCTTAAATTATACATAGATTAAACCGAGGAAGAGAGTTGTAAAAAAGAATACTGGCAGGTTTATTTTCGGAGATGATGTACACTATTACCTGTTATTAACAAGTTATTTGATTTGTACCGAAAAAAGCAAGTTATTTGATCGTAAATGAATTAATATATTGAATACAAGTCTTTTTATTCTTTACTTCTTTTTTTGAAACGTGGATGAATGTTTTTTATTTTTCTTCAAAGTTAGGATTCTAAATTTAATTTTGGTTTATATATATACTAATTTTTATTCAATAATTTTAATATTTACTTCTAAACACACCATTCTTATCAATAATATTAATTGTTTAGCATATGCTGTTTTAGGTTTTATATATTTTTATTAGTTATTATGGCTGGTTTAGTAGTTTGCACATGTTGAATAAATTTATTATGTTTTATAGTATATTGATAGTGTAAGATTTTTTATATTTTCAGTGCTTCATTTATACTCGATATTTAATCATCAATAATTCTTAAACATAATTAATACAAATTAATGGTAGGTGGTGTATCGACGCACTGTAAAACAATTATTTACATCAACGGCTCAAAATTGTTATCAAATTTAGAAAAATATTTCTCTTAGTTATAGGCAACGATTTTGTAACTGTGTTAGTCTGAGGCGTTGCCTTTTGTTTAGAGCACATTTTTTTCCTTTTTCGGTAATAGTTTTATAAAATTGTTGTTTGAAGAAGTGACTTCTCCTTCACCTTGTCTAAGTTTTGATGAATACATTCACATTAACAAAACGTAGAAAAGGGAATGACGGCTTGATGCATGGAAAGCAAACACATAACTAGATAAGATTTTTTATTGCTTTCTAAATTAAGTCTTATTCCTTATTAAGTCGATTACTACTCTACATCACTATTGCATTTAGGAATAATTTTCAAAACATTTTCACAAAACTTAAACAAGGACAAAAATGATTTTTTTAGTTTTAAAAATAAACGTTTAGAAAATTGAGTAATATGTTTCCGAAGAAGAGTAACAAGTTATCTGATACATAGTAACATATTTACCCAAAACAAAGCAACATTTTATCACACAAAAATAAGGGAGAGTAATCAATTACTCAAATCGAGTAATTGATTCCCTTACTAGACAATAAGGTTAAGTAATCATTAATATGACTGAGTAACCGATTATCCAATGTTGTTGCAGCAATTTCAAATTGGAAACTGAACTAACATCTTCCCAAATGAAGGGATGTCTTCCCAAATGATTTCTACCTATTTGAAATGGCTTGGATACTTCTTGAAACTCTATATATACTATCCTAAGACTCAAAAATGAAACACACAATTTCATACAACTTGAATCACATTTCCAATCATATCTTGGCATTCAAGTAAATTATTTTTTTCGAAAACGTTTATGCACTTTTCACACGTCTGAAAAACAAAGAGTATATTGTGATATTGAGAGCAATTATCTTACAAGGATCCATACAAAACATGAGTAGCAGTGATCCTTAGCCATTCTTAGAATTATTTATTCTTTCTATGAAAAGGAATCATCATAGGGTTTGGTGAGGGAAAAGTGTAAAATAAAGCAAGTAGAATACTTCTTTGTATGGAGAATTCAAGTGAGCAACTTAAGTGAATCTTGGTGATAGATTTGTAAAGTGAGACTCAAATTATAGTGGGAATATCTTGTTAAAAGTCAAACGGACTAGACGTAGCCTTCTATTGTTGAAATTGAACCAAGATGTATGTTGGTGTGAATTTTCTCTATCCCTACACTTTTTCATTTATGTAGTAATTGTTCTTATTTTATACTTCTGTAGCATATTTGTTTCTCAAAAAATTTAGAAATCTAAAATCCTGCAAGAAACTAATTCACCCTTCCCTCCTAGTTTGCCATCTACACTTACAATTGGCACCAAAAGAAACATTGAGTAATATATTCTTTTATCCTATTAATATATCTTATATGGCCTCTACAAAGTCTTTCTTAGGTGAAGGTTCAATCATAAATGTCCTCCAAATTTTGTTAGAGAGTGTTATGACTTACAAAATATAAGGATGATAATCTTTATTGAATCTCATGACTTAGAGATCTGGAACACCATAGATGTGTGAAGAAGATCTTGCTCGTGATCTTTGTTAGTTTTTGATGAAGATCCCAATATCAAAAAAAAATAGATAAATGATTTAAGACCTTGAAGACTTAGAAGCATGCTCAACAAATGATCAAGACATTTAGCTTTCTAAGTTAGATACTTCTATCCTAAAGTCTATTTACTGTAAATAATCGACAAATGCTCTTAGGAAGTTTTTGAAAATATTAACTTGATTAGAAAGTGTTTTCAAAAGGTTGAAGAACAGGTTACTCGAACTAAGTAATATGTTATTATGACAGAGTATCGGTTTCCCAAAAAGAGTAACAAGTTATCAAGCAAAAATAACATATTTATTGATAGTTGTTACAACAAATTTCAGATTCAAACTGAAACATCTTCTTCCAAAACGAGTGGATGTCTGTCCAATTGTCTTCTAGCTCTTGGAATATGTTGGATGGTTGGAAGCCTATTGAAAGGGCCTTGACTATTAGATTTGAAACACATCATTTTCTACAACTTTCTATACTCTTTTGCAACAACTTGACAAACTTTCTAATTTTTAAAAAGGTTGTTGAAATGTTTTGCTTACCAATTTTCTGAACCTGATTTCATATAGAAAACTCTTGAGCCTTCATGTATTACTTAGAGAGAATGATATACAAGGATTGAAAGCTTAAGCATTACAAATTCATAGCAATTCTTAACCCTAGACACGAGTTCTTCATCTATCAAATTTCTATAATTCACCATAGGGTGTGGTGAATGGAAAGAGTGAGAATTTAGAAGTGGTGTACTTATAAATTTGTGAGTTTGATGAGGCTAATCTAGGTCTAAGTCGTAGACTCATATTTTCAAAGATTGACATTCATCAGATAGTGAAATCTCTTGTGGTTTGCAAGAGGAATGGACATAGCCTTTGACGGATAGAAGGTGAACCAAGATATGTCATTGTTCTCCTTTTTCCCTACTCATTTATATTTATGCATTTGATTTTTGCACACTTAATCTTCTGTTGCATTTCCGAGTCTTATACTTTTATAAAGTTTAGAAAATGTGCATTAAGTGCATAAAACCAGAAAACTAGTTCACTTTTTCTTAGTTTTCCATGAATACTTACATTTGGAACCATAACAAAGGTAGGGTAATTTATTCCCTATAACCTAACTTTTTAAGATGGCCTTTAAGTCCTTTCTAGGATAAGGTTTCAACATAAATCGTCGTCCAAGGTTTGTTGGAGAATGCTACAATTTCTAGAAAATCCGTATGAGAATCTTTATTGAGTTTCAAGATTTAAACATTTGGAACGCAATAGAGGAGGCTCCATACGTTCCGAGAATTGTAGTAATGGAGTTAAGGAACCACAACCAAAAGGTATCTGGAATGATGAGGACAAAAACAAAGTTCGATATCACCTCAAACCAAAAAATATGTTTACCTTTACTTTAGGCATATCCGAGTTCTTTAATGTATCATATTGCAAATCCGCTAAGGTAATATGGGTTACTCATAAGCATCTCATGCAAGGACTGAAGAAGTCAAGAGATCAAGACTTAATCCTATCTAAAAGAATATTAAATGTCCATGATGAAACCTGGAGATAAAATCCTTGATCTTCTAAAGAGATTTACTCGTCTTACCAATCACCTTATTCCAATAGAAAAATTCATATATATTGGTTAACAAGGGCTCTATCTTCACCTAGGGGGGGTGAATAGGTGGTTCTAATTACAATTAAACTCAATTTGAAATGCAAAAGATAATATTATAAACTACTAGTTTTAATCGATTAAATGAAAAGTTAATCAATTAACACAAAGTTGAACTTGATCGATTATATGAAGACTTAATTGATTAACCTGATGGTTTTCTTGAAAATCCATTGATTCTTGATGCAACAAGAAAGAAATGATTAATCTAATCTAATATGCTCTAACATCGATTACATAATGTGATTAATAGAGAAGATTCACTTATGCAATGATCACTGAATGAATGGTATCAAATAACGCGAAAATGTGATAATTGCAAGTAAGTAAAAGAGTACAGTAAGAGAGAAGATGACACAACCGATTTATCCTGGTTCGATTGCTATAATCCACGTGTAATCTACGTCCAGGACTCCCTTTCTGATCTTGTGAGATTTTCTTCAGTAGAAGAAATCAAATGGTTATTGTGAAACACTTCTTCACCAACTTCTCTTGGACCTAACTTCTAATGGCTCCTCACCACTTCCAAGTATGTATACCCAATGAGATCTCTTCTTGGACCTTGACCACCCCCTAGGATTTCTCCTAAATTTCACTCTTCCTCCTAAGTGATACCTCACACCCTCAAAGAGACAAATTTACAAAACCGACCATAAATATGTGTACAATTTTCTAATGCACCTTCAATGTGCTAAAACATACACTAAAAATCCAAAACACAAGCCTTTGATGAATCTCACACACAAAGATGAAACTCTCAAATATGAAAAACTCTCAAGATATGATAAAAAATATTTTCAAAGATGCGAAGAAACTTTCTTTTTGCACATGGAAGGTTTTCTCTCTTTTCAGAAATCACTGCATGAAAATGTTAGGTATCAGTGGTTACAATACACCTAGAAGGGGGGGGGGTTGAATAGGTGTCGCGGTTAGAATTACCGCTTTTCGCAAATCAACACTTAATGCTGAATCAACCCTACTTAATCGATTAAGGAAAGAAAGATAATCGATTATATGCACAATCTTAATCGATTAACAAAAAGAACAGTTTTAAACAGAAACAGTTTTAATCGATTAACAGAAACAGGATAATCGATTAACACAGCAATATTAATCGATTAAACAGAACCAGTAAGCAATTACAGAAACGATTAAATGCAGAACAGATAACCGATAACAGAACGAATACAGAGCTTACAAATTTGTATATCAGAATAGCTTGCAATACAACAAAAGAACAGAATGTATTAGTTGAATCAAATATACAAATTAATCGATTGAAAACAGTAAAGAGAGAGAGAAACAAATCCTGCAACTCGAATTTTTATCCTGGTTCGTTTGCTGTCCACTGCAAACTACATCCAGGCCTCCCGGCTGACTTGGGAGATTTCCTTCACTATAATCGAATCAATGTAATTTACAAACACATTATCCAATTACAACACTTAGCAAATGACAAGAAATCAAAGAAACTATTCAATGGTTTGACTCCCTTCCTACCGATAAAGAAAACGTTTCTTTCGGCGTAGCCCCAGCCAAAGAATCTCTCGTTCTTTCCTTTTCTTACACTCTAAGCTATGAAGAAACACACAATCTCTACTGGTGATACGACACCAAGAGATTCCCTTTCACAACAATTACACAAGAATTACAAGAGTAATATTAAGCTATACCTAAGCTCAAATACAACATGAAGGCTTTACTCTAATGCACATTTAACACAAACACATGTGAAATGACAAGTATTAGTTATGAAAACAGAAGTTACAGAATCATAAAATTCATGAAAAAACGCATCAAAATATGCATGAACATGTGAGGGAAAACATGAGAGATTATAACATGAAATGCACTCAATCCTAAAGCAAGGAATCTCTCATTTCTAAACTCACTAATGCAATTAACAAATAGATGCAGCAATTAACACGTAGAATGCTCTAACTCTCTAATAAATGCAACATGCAACTTATGAGATTAATTCTGAAAACGCAGTTTATAAAGAATCAGTCCAGAACCCCAGATAATCGATTAAATACCTTCTTAATCGATTAACGGGACTAAAAATCATAACTGATTCTGTTTTTCAGTTTTTCAGTTTCAACAACTTAAAAATCAGTTAGGTTAATCGATTAACGTAAACCTTTAATCGATTAACTGCATTACAAAAACGTGTTCCAGTGGCAACCACTTTACACAGCAGTTGGGTTAATCGATTAAAGGTATGGTTAATCGATTAACACTAAATAAAATATGTATTTTCAAATAGAAAACATCAAATATGTTATGCACTTAGATAATACATGTTTGACACTTAGTTTTATGCCTAGAATGCATATATACATGTATTTATGTAATGCATGAACATATTATCAAATGAACATATCTCATGGATGAAATGATTTAAAGATAAATGCATATGAGACATGTTTTAGGTGCCCTAAGCCTTCGACTCAACTTAAACTAGAAACTAGTCTAAGCCTAGTACCAAATAAAAGACTCAAGCACGTTGGATTGTTGGTTATCTTCAAGCACTTTTAGGCACACGTTGTCCTCATCAAAACCATGACGTTCAAGGAGAGCTTTCCAAAGTGTTCCTCTTGACATGCACACTTTCAATCTCCCCCTTTTTGATGATGACAAACTCTACATCAAGTTCATCAATTTTAAAGTAACAATTGCTTGATGAATAAGCTTGAAGATTGTGTTGGCAAGGTTGATGGAATGCGCACATTTATCGGAAGCTGTTATAACGATCAACCTGCACAATTGAGAAGCAACAAAACAACCTTTCTCCCCCTTTTGACATTATCAAAAAGATAACCCAGGTCAAAAAAGCTAGGAAGAGATATTAGTTAATCATAAAACAATGTTAATGAATTAATTTGGGTTTTAACAAATTAACCTGTTTCATTTATGGGTAAATTGAACAAATGCGCTTTATTGGACAAAAAATAGCTAATAAGAAGTGAGAATGGCATGCAAGATTTAATCAAATATTAAGCATTGTAAGCATTATTAAATCTCAAATGATCAAGACCCATTCACTAAGGCAAATAAGCTATTTTGAAATAATTAAAGCAAAAACAAAACAAAAAAAAACATTGGCATAGCATAAAGAGTAAAGAAAGTCATGAAATAGTACAGGCCATAAAGTCAAATAAAAGACAAATAGCAAAATACGAATCAGTTCTGAAAGCAACAACGATAACTGAATCCAGAAGGTGCCACAAGATAAAAATAAACCTAAGGATAGGATAACCTAGGTCTAAGGTCAGCTAAACTAAGGTTGAGGCGGAGGATAGACAGGCTGATCATCAGGCACAGCAGTGTTCTGATTTCCCTGGATAAGCACAGACAGCTTCTGAAATTCTGAGCAGAACATGGCATTCTGAGCCTCAGCGGTAGACTGAATCATAGTCCTCAGCTCCTGAATTTTGTTATCGGTGTAGGCATTCTGACGTTCCTCGTATTGCTCCATACCTGCAAAATAAGAGTCCTTCAGCCCTTGGAAGTGCAGATCCATGCGGTTGTTAAGTCGTTGTTCCATGGCTTCCATCTGAGCTAAACCAAACACAGAGCTCTGAGGTGCTGTTCCAGACGACTCCCCCTGATTAGTTGCATTCTGATTACCCAAATCCTCCTGATGCTCATTATCCGACAAGTCCAGATCAAAGGTGGTATAGTCCTCCTGATACTGCCATGTAGTACCATACTTGTAAATTCCCATCTTATGAATGAGACTCTCACCCACCAAGTGATCTTTATCAGTGTACTCAGTAATGATGGTATCAGAAATGTCAATGCGCAAATAATCAACAATGCGGGATATGAAAATGCTATACGGGAGCAGCTTGAACTAAGACAATGAAACGCTGTTCATGATTTTCAGAATTTCCTCTGGCCAATTGATCATCACGTTATTCTTTACAGCGTACATGAAACGCAAATCATTCACAGTAGGCTGTGCATGATTAGTGTTCCGCTGCACTAATATGTAAGCAATAACATAATGCAATAACCTGTTCTCAACAGAAAGTGACCCTGCCTTGGTCAGTTGACCCTGAATATACAGATGAGGGCCCCGAAGGAATGACTTGTACACATCAACGGGATCAAAATTGTCCTTGACCCAAGAACAATCCCCTATTCCAAAACCAGACGACGATAAACCTCCAACATTCAGAAATAAATCCTCACTCATCTCAAACAAATTACCGGAAATCATGGACCAATATTTGCCATCCTTGTATCTAAAATTAGCGTAAAATTCCCTAACTAGAGCAGGGTATACGCGTCCCTTCAATTCCAAAAACTGAACGGCTCCTTGAGCCTCCATGTCATGCGGAAAACTAAAGTTTTGTTCCGCTAACCAGGTTAAGTCGGCATACCTGATGTATGTAGGCTTGCGGCCTTGAAATTTTGCCAACCGGGTCTCTTGCAAAATGAGGGAATAATAGGGGTCACCGCGGTCCCGAGTGGAGGGTGAGCCGGTTTCCCTTCTTCGAATGCGCGTTGCTGTAGTCTTGACCCGCTTTGGACGACTCGGAAAATGTTGAACCTGAAACTGAGATTGATGAACAAAGGGGGCAAAGCTTAACCTAGGGTTTGTATTGGATGATTCGGAATTGGGTGGATTTTGGATGAAAGAGAGCGATTTCGGAAGGTTTGAGAGGTTTAGGATGAGGTTTACTTAATCCTATTGCACCTGGATTAGTATTGTTGCTGTTTCAGAAAATCAAGGCACAAAGAGGTTGCGAAAATGTAAAAAAAAGTGCAAAACCGAGACACTGTTTGCCTTTAACGTACTGGTTTTAATCGATTAACGGGATGGTTTAATCCATTAAAACAGTGTAAAATTTGAATTTTCAAAAAGAAATTGCCCAGGTAATCGATTAAATTGCCTAGGTAATCGATTAACGGGCTGTTTAATCGATTAAAATTTAAAAAATTTGAATTTTCCAGAAAAGAAGCCCAGGTAATCGAT
>NC_032022.1:12154940-12161945 GCF_001865875.1 Lupinus angustifolius | reverse complement strand
ATATTCCTCAACTCATCCTTAGGTTCATTCGGGTTCACATCAAAACATTTTCATTTTATCCTTCATTACATATGAGGATAGGATGAAGAGGAGGATGAGGAGGAGGATGAGGATAGGATGCGGACGAGGATGAGAAAGAAGATGACGATATGAACATCACAAATCATTATGTTCATGCATTCAAGTAACATTTTTTATCCTTAATAAACAGATTCCTTTTCAGAAAAGAGATCTGCGGTATAGTGAGACATGGAGGTTGATTCTCTTGTTATGGGTCAAAGCAGTAATTTATTGGTGAAAAATGGAGTAAAAGCTGAGGTACAAGGAATAGATGTGAGCTGTTTGATAGAGTTGATTCCCCAGATCCCTCAAGAAATTCAGAATGAATTCAACAAAGAGTATGGAAGGTTGATTGATCTACTCTTTATCACTATTGATGCATATACAGTTAAAGTTATGGGTGCCATGGTTCAGTATTGGAGTCAAACTCTGAGAGTATTTGAGTTTCCTAACTTAAATGCATCACCTACGATCGAAGAATATGAGGTTTTGCTGGATATTCAGGTAAAAGATAGAGAGAAAGTCTATTTGTTCACTGAGGCTCAGAATGTTACAGAAGACTTGATAGAGAGGCTCATTGGGGTACGCCCGATTTCGACTAACATCATCAAATAGGGGATGAACTTTGGGCTCAGATGGAAATTTTTGAATAAACATATCAGTAAAACAGCGGAGCAAGGAAAATGGGAGTTGTTCAAACTAGCATTCGCCTTGGCAGTCTATGGCATGATCTTGTTCCCATTTGTCCATGACATGATTGATCAGGCAGCCATTGATGTGTTCGCAAAGTTCAGGTCGTTTGGAGCCAACCCAGTCCCAGCTATCGTGGTAGAGACCCTACTATCGTTCCAAAGGTGTCATGAAAAGGGTCATTTCAAGATCCGATGTTGTACTCAACTGTTGTATGTATGGATGATCACCAGATTCAAACACCATCAGTATCCGGATTGGAGTAGACATCACTTCTTGAGGTTCAAAAATATTATGGTGAAACCAATGCAGTTGTTGGACTGGAAAAAGTTGTTTGACAAGGTTACTCCTAGGAACTTTGGTACAAAGACTCGCTTTTATGAGAGACACTCAGCCATCATGTATTCTTGCGGGGAGTACCCAAATATGATATTAATGGGACCTCGAGGATGCATTTCCTTTACCCCAACTCTGATACTTGGTTAGCTCAAATAGGGAATGACACCGGTACGACCCAAACAGCTACATGGATTCTCTATATGGTACAAAAGCGAGGGGGCCACCAAAGAGAAATTAGACTCAATCATAAATGCTCTAAAAAGGATTTGTCTTTGTGGGCCAAATGAGTTGGGAGAACATCAGGTCTTTTACACTGATGAATATAAGCTATGGCGCAGTGGAAGGCGAAATGGTCAGGCTGTCCCACCAATTACCCAACCACAGAAACCATCTGGTCCATCTAAGAACGAGTTGTTGAAGGAACAGATCAAGCTCTTAGAGGCAAAGCTAGAAGAAGCCAGAGACACACATGACAAGGATAATCTGGGTCTTGAAAAGCTCAACAAAATCATCACCAATATGAAGAAGGATCAAACAAGCCTTAAAAAGGACTATGCTGAAATGTGCTCTCAGTCAGGAAAGGTTCGTCTAATTCAGATAGTAAAAGAGAAAGATGCAGAAATAGCTGACCATATCGATCGGTTGAAAGCGCAAAGTCATGCCACACGCAAGGCTCAAGCCAAAGCAAAGTCTCTATCAGAGTGAAAGGCAAGCATGGTCTATTGTTAAAGACTATCAGTTGATATTGGATGAAGGACAACAGAAAGAAGATAACCTCAAAGCCAACCTTGAAGCTTCAGAGAAGACCTGCTATGATGCATTAACAGAAACAAGTCAACTATCAGAACAACTTCGAAAACTCAGAACTGCATATGATGAATTAGTGGCCAGCCAGGAAAATTGGCCAGATAATTGGAAGGGAGTACTCGAAGAAAGTCAATGGGAGATAAACAAAATGGGAAGGGAGATGCAGACAATTAGTTGATGGTTTCGGTGATTCTTCTGATGATTGGTTGAAACTGTTATACGAGGCTAGACAAGAGATGACAATGTACCCGGAAACAGAGCTTCTTCTAAAAATGAAGGCATTTTTTGAAGCTTGTGGGGGAATAGCTAGACAACTTAAGAAATGGCGGGTTGAGGCTACAAAAGAATTTTAGAAATAAGGAATAGGAGAATAAACAATAAACGAATTGTAATCCTTTGCTTGAAGTGTTAATAAGATATCTTGTTTTCGCAACTCTTTATATCTATGTGTGCAAATTCAAAATTGACTCCCATTTACAAATAAATGTTATCTCCAAAAAATATTTAAGACGTCTTCTATTTAGATACAACCTTGGTCTAAAACTATATGTTTTCTCTAATGGTTGTCATCAACTGCATGCGACTTTGTTGAGTACGCCCTCAAATCACCAAAAGTAGGGCAAGATGTTTAATGCTAACAACCTCTAACAAGAGAATGAACCAAGATGCAATCAAGGTTAGAAACTTGAAGTTTCATTCTAAAATTAACGTCAATGCAAAAATGAGACAGTAGGGGCACGCCTCATGGTCGACAAAATGTGGGTCAAAATGTCTTGCTATAGCGATCCTCTATACGAAAAGGAATTTAATTTTTTTGTTCTTGCATGCATCATTTTTGTTCACTTAAATAAAATGAAAATTTTCTAACTCATGTATCATATAAACATTGCTCCTAAGTATCCTTACCACACCAGACTGCAATCCAAGCTGATGGCAGACCAAGAATCTAGTGGCATTGATAACAGGTCTGAGCTTGCTGAGATCAAAGAGCAAATGAATCAGATGATGAAAATCATCTTAGATATGCAAAAGGCTCGAGACTCTGAATAAAATACCATTTCCCCAGGTACCAAACAACCGCAACCCGTACAAAAGGTGGGTCCAAAGGCAATTACTGGGACCAACCGTCGTAAGGGTGTTGTCATAAGGTATGAAGACACTACTGATGGTCAAGAGGAACAAGATTCAGCTGAGGAAGATGACAACGAGCAAGATGAAGATCCTACTCACGATCTTCCTCCTAAAGGCAAGCCCACAAGCCACCAAGCTGAAACTAAGATAAACAATGGTACCCCAAATGACTCCTCAAGCCAAGAGAAGGCAGAGCTGAAGCTTATTAAAGAGAGACTAAGGGTCATTGAGGGCACAAACTTTCCGTATGTAAAAAAATGCATTTGAGATGTGCCTGGTACCAGATGTGGTGTTTCCACCAAAATTTAAAACTCATGAGTTCGAGAAGTACGACGGTACTTCCTTCCCGAAAAGTCACTTGCATATGTACGCCAGGAAAATGACAGCTCATCACGAAAACGATAAATTGTTGATTCATTGCTTCCAAGATAGTCTGACAAGGGCAACCATGGGCTGATACATCCGATTAGAGAAGGCTCAGATTAAAACTTTTGTCGATTTATCGAATGCCTTCATGAAACAGTATAAGTATAATGAAGATGTTGCCCCGATAGGACCCATCTTCATAGCATAGTCAAGAAATCGGAGGAGAGCTTTAAGGAGTATACCCAACGTTGGAGAGCTTTGGCATCACAAGTCATACCTAAGTTAGAGGAAGAAGAACAATTGCCCATCTTTGTGGAAACTTTGAAGGAACCTTATTATGATTATTTGGTGGGAGCTGTGGCATCTAGCTTCAACGCACTTATTAAAGTAAGAGATAAAATAGAAGGGCGTATAAGGAGTGGAAAGCTAGCAGGAGATCAGTATAAGTCGGGTACAGGAAAGAGAAACCACGACCTTTTCCTTACAAGACAGATAAAGCGGTACCATGGATCTATAGTGGACGGAATTTAGAGACATCTAAGCAACAGATAGAAGTCACCACTATTGTTGGGGATAGTCGGATAACCAGAAGTGGACGTATCTATGTTCTCTCTGACACTGGAAAAGCCTTGGCCAAAGATAAAGGAAAAGGGAAAGCATATATCCTTGTAGAAGATGAACTAGAGGCCAATCTGAATGACCTGTTGCATAGTCAAGGAGATAAAGGGGAAATATCTAGTGAGGAGGCTTGTGAATTTCTGAAGTTCATAAAGTAGAGTGAGTATAAGGTCGTGGATTAACTAAACCGCACTCCAACCAGGATATCTATTTTGTCTCTACTAATGAGCTCTGAACCCCACATAAAAGTGCTAATGGAGATACTGAACCGTGCACATGTTAGTCATAACATAACCACTGACAAGCTCGGTGGTATCATCAATAACATTGTGGCTGACAATTACATATCTTTTAGCGAACAGGAAATACCTTCTGAGGGGATGGGACACACTAGCCCTCTACACATCTCTATAATGTATCAGAATTGCTTAATTTGCAAAGTTCTTATCGATAATGGCTCATCTCTCAACGTGATGTCGAAAAGAACATTGTCTAGGCTTCTAGTTGATGCATCGTATATGAGACCAAGCTCTATGGTAGTGAAGGCATTTGATGGATCCAACAGGGATGTTATGGGGGAAATGGAGTTGCCTATAAAAATAGGACCCTGCATTTTCCAGATAGTATTCCATATCATGGACATTAATCCCAGTTACAACTGTTTGTTGGGAAGACCGTGGATCCATGCTTCAGGGGCTGTACCGTCTACATTGCACCAACGAGTTAAGTTTATAGTGGATGGAAAACTCCTTACTATTATGGGAGAGGAAGATATGTTGGTATCAAGATCTCTTGACACTCCGTACGTTGAAGCAGCATAGGAAGCTATTACCAAGCACTAGAGATTGCCAATGTTTCATTTGTAGGAGGGGGGACACCTACACTATGCCCCCAACCTTCGGAGGCATCACTGATGATGGCCAGAGTAATGCTGCAGAAGGACTACCAACCTGGAAAAGGGCTTGGGAATTTTGGCCAAGGAAGAGAAAATATAGTCATGATACATCACACCAAAGATCGGTATGGCTTAGGATACAGACCCACTCAGGCAGATAGGTAGAGAACTGCTGAAGAGAATAAGAAAGGAAGAATGGCTCGCCTGGGGCAGTGAGAGTATGAAGCTGGAGGGATGTTCATCCCACACATTAGCAGGAACTTTGTCAGTGCAGGCTGGGAACCAAGAATGATTGCTGTTGTGGGAGATGATGATTCAGAAGATATGGCAGACTACGTTGTTCAGTGTCCTCCAGGCACCACTCTCAACAACTGGATAGAGGAAGATGCATCTCCACAAGTGTTTTTAGAAACAACGTAATAAGATGCTAGAACCCCTTAGCCATGTCTAAAGCTATTGGGTTTATTTTCTTTCTTTTCGAATAAGGACCTCTATTTATTTTTCATTGAATAGTACAAGTTTTGAATTCAATAAAAGGCATTTCTTTCTTCATATTATGTGTTTCATTCTATTCTTCATATTTTTTACTTTCACACACTAAAACAAGCACACACAAAAGGTAAAACCAGGAGAAAAAAAATAATAATAAAAAAAATAACTAATCACAACATCAACCTAATGCAGATCCAACTTTAACTCCAGAAATAATAATCGTGTTATGGGCCACACATACAATCATGAGCATCCAGTTAATTAGCTCGATGAGGGAGATAGTAATGAAGAATAGGAAGCATCACCTGAGTTATTAAGGATGGTTGAGCAGGAGTCGAGAGAGATTAAGCCTCATGAAGAGCCAACTGAGCTAGTAAATTTGGGGACAGAGGACGACAAAAGGGAAGTGAAAGTAGGTATATTGATGAGAGAAGAAGAACACAAAAAGATGATTCAACTTCTACATGAGTTCAAAGATGTGTTCGCTTGGTAGTATGTTGACATGTCTGGTCTAGATAGAAACATAGTGGAACACAAGCTGCCGTTGAATCCAGATTCACGTCCGGTTAAGCAGAAACTACGAAGGATAAAGCCAGATATTTTCTTAAGGGTGAAAGAGGAGGTGGAGAAATGGCTAGATGCTGGATTCGTGACGGTTTCTACATATCCAGGTTGGGTGGCCAATGTTGTGGCAGTACCAAAGAAAGGAGGCAAACTCAGGATCTGCGTTGACTACCGAGATTTGAACAAAGCTAGCCCAAAGGATGATTTCCCGGTACCTCATATAGACGTATTGGTTGACAGCACTGCAGACCACGCTCTTTTCTCCTTCATGGATGGGTACTCAGGTTACCATCAGATCAAAATGGCTTCAGAAGATGTGGATAAAACTACTTTCATCACCCCATGGGGAACCTTTTGCTATCTAGTCATGCCTTTTGGTCTTAAGAATGCTATGGCCACATACCAAAGGGCCATGGTAGCTCTTTTCCACGACATGATGCATAAGGAGGTGGAGATCTATGTAGACGACATCATATGCAAGTCCAAATCAGAGGGGGAACACATGGAGAATTTAAGGAAGTTGTTTGAACGACTCAGAAAGTATAGCCTCAAGCTAAATCCTACAAAATGTAGCTTTGGGGTTAAATTAGGGCGAGTCCTGGGTTTCATCGTCAGCCAGAAAGGAATTGAAGTAGATCCCGAGAAGGTCAAAGCAGTCATCGAAATGCCAGCACCCCGAACTGAGAAGGAAGTCAGGGGTTTCTTAAGTCGTTTAAACTATATATCCAGATTCATTTCTCAGCTAACAGCTACATGTGAACCAATTTTCAAGGTATTAAGGAAGAGTCAGGCAGTTCGATGGAATGACGATTTCCAGAGAGCCATTGAAAACATAAAGGAATATTTGACCAAACCCCCAATACTGATGCCTCCAGTACCTGGTCGGCCTCTTCTAATGTACCTAACAGTGCTAGAGGACTCTATGGGATGTGTCTTAGCCCAACATGACGAATTAGGCAAAAAAGAGCAAGCCATATACTATCTAAGTAAGAAGTTCATTGAGTGCGAGACGAGATACTCATTGCTAGAACGTACATGTTGTG
>NC_032022.1:12153156-12154840 GCF_001865875.1 Lupinus angustifolius | reverse complement strand
CTATCCTTGGGAGAACCAACAAAAGATGGTGTGTGTACATTAGTATTCGATGGGGCATCCAATGCACTCAGACACGGCATAGGGGTCGTGCTTGTATCTCCAGAAGGCGACTTCACTCTTATTATTGCCAGACTACCAGGTTATGCTTTGATTGCACCAACAATATAGCCGAATATGAGGCATGCACCCTGGGTTTGCAGGCAGCATTAGAAAGAAAGGTTAAAATTCTAGAGGTCTTCGGGGACTCAGCCCTGGTTATCCATCAGCTAAAAGGAGAATGGGAGACCCGTGACAACAAACTGGTACCTTACAAGGAGTATATCCATAGAATGGCTGAACACTTCCAGCAGATCGACTTCTACCACATTTCGAGAGAGGATAACAGATTAGCCGATGCTTTATCCACATTATCCTCAATGTTCCATATTAGTGGGAAAGATCAACCTTTCATCAAAATAGAAAGTAGAGATCAACCAATCCATTGTGTGCTCTAGAAGTAGAGCAAGATGGAAAGCCATGGTATTATGGTACAACCAACTGAACATGATAGAAGAGAAAAGATTAGCTGCTATATGTCATGGTCAATTATACCAGAAAAGGCTCATGAGAGCTTATGCTAAGAAAGTTCGGTCGCGCCATTTTCAAGAGGGGGATCTGGTGCTTAAGAAGATACTCTCAATACAGAAGGACCATAGGGGGAAGTGGACCCCAAATTATGAAGGACCATTCGTGGTGAAAAAGGCGTTCTCTAGAGGAGCATTGATACTGACTACTATGGACCGAAATGACCTACCTCTTTCGGTAAATTCAGATGTCGTGAAGAAATATTATGCTTGAGAGACCTTTCAAGAAAACAAAAAAAACAAGAAGTTTGTGCGTTGATCATACATATTTGCATACTTTCGTGCACTCCCTTAGGAGGATGATGTAAACAAATCCCACATGGTGTGTACCCTCAAGTAGGTCGTGTTAATGACACAAGGCTTCTGTGTTATTCCAAACACCAATGAAGATATCCCTAGTCACCCTTTTTGAGTCAAGACAATATGAAAGAAGTTTATTAAAAAAACACAACACCTTCGAAAATCACCAATAAACCGGGGAAATGGTAGTTTTCCAACAAATCTTGAAAAGATCTAAGAGTGGATCAAGTGGATTTTAAAAAGAGTCCGCTAAGAGTTTTAGTAAAACCTTTGGCAAAAGCTAAGATAAATAAAAAATCTCAAGCTAGAATGGTTACAAAACCTTTCCTTTTCCAAAAAGGAATGAAAATCGTATCCATGATTAAAATATAAGATATGTTGGAAATAGGATTATGGAGAATATGGAGAAAGTGGGGGGCGGGAAACACATCATTTGAGCCTTATATCTTTTTCTTTCTTGTAAACCCCTAACCAGACCACATTACAAGCCCAAAAAGTCCTTGTTGAGACCCGAACTGTTTGAGATATGCACCAGGAATACTAAATAATTGACTCCAAAACAAACTCAAAAAAACATTTGTTTCCTAAAATGTAAGCATATATGCATGATCGACACACAAACTCTATTTAAAAAATGAATAATCCCATTAGGTCGAAAACCCGAGAGGGCGATCTAAGCAAAAATTAGGGACACAAAAATAAAGGAAAGGTCTCTCAAGAGGACAAGCCAATAAGTCAATACTGGGGCAAATTTTTGGTGG
>NC_032022.1:12152630-12153056 GCF_001865875.1 Lupinus angustifolius | reverse complement strand
ATATATGAAGTGAAGTCATTTTGTTGCATAGCTCGTTCTCATTAAACTTGTACTATCTGTTGAAATTTTAAATATGTTGTTCTAATTAGTATTTGAAAGAAAATAGCATTTTATTACTGAAGGGTAGGATTAATTGTCATTCGTACAACCTCACTCCCTGCAAATAGCAATCTACAACCAACTGTTGAGGATGCGATGGAGCAATAGCAATTGATACCAATCACAACTCAATTCGATTTGAAAAAATTATAGAATTACCATACATGAGCATCTAATAACATGCATTTATAGGCAGTCATATGCAATTTGCACAAAAATGAAATAAAAAAATGACATCTCACATTTATATAACTTGTCACTCCAAGTCCTAGCAGCACACCAACCTGCGTTCTTGGCTTTGACCCTTATGTCTCCAAATTCTAGCAG
>NC_032022.1:12112026-12152622 GCF_001865875.1 Lupinus angustifolius | reverse complement strand
AACTTGTCACTCCAAGTCCTGGCAGCACACCAACCTGTGTTCTTGACTTTGACCCTTATGTCTCCAAATTCTGGCAGTACACCAACATGCGTCTTTGGTTTTAACTTGTCACTCCAAGTCTTGGCAGCACACCAACCTGCGTTCTTGGCTTTGACCCTTATGTCTCCAAATTCTGGTAGTACACCAACCTGCGTCTTTGGTTTCACCTTTTTAACCTAAATTCTGGCAGTACACGAACCTACATCTTTGGGTTTAACTTGTCACTCCAAGTCCTGGCAGCACATCAACCTGCATTCTTGGCTTTGACCATTATGTCTCCAAATTTTGGCAGTACACCAACCTGCGTCTTTGGTTTCACCTTTTCACTACAAATTCTAGTATTACACCGACCTGTGTCTTTGGTCCACATCCAACTTTGCACACCTTCCAA
Organism: Lupinus angustifolius; assembly: GCF_001865875.1. Lineage (NCBI taxonomy): Eukaryota > Viridiplantae > Streptophyta > Magnoliopsida > Fabales > Fabaceae > Lupinus > Lupinus angustifolius. Next base: position 12,152,192 of record NC_032022.1, on the reverse strand, counting down.
GGGCACTTGAGATGTTGTCAAGGAAATTTCTACGGACCTTGACAAAATTAGTATTCGTTTCTTTACTGGTTACTTACCATGATATCTCACGAACCTTAGTTTGTTTATTATCAGGTAAGTAACAAGTAAAGAGGGGCAGCTGTGAATACCCACTTTTGTTCGGTCCAACGTTCAACATTTAAAATAGACTCCAGCGTATTTTTATTAGAGTTATTTTGTGAATAATTTTGGCATTTAAGTTTAATTATTAACTCATCACACTAATCATATACATATATTAACATTATAGGTTTGTTTTTTTGCAATAAAAGTCATTTTTATTAATACCCATAAACTGATTTTAATTTTTATTTATATATATTAATATTTAATTCGAAAATGTTAAATATATAATAAAAATAAAATAACAAACTGATTTCTATTATAATTATTTATATAAATATTTAATTCAAAAATAAAAATGAAAAAATTTATATTAAAACAATAAATGGATTTTGAATGGGAGATAATGCCTAAAGGGGTGGAACCACTTTGTGAAAGTAGGGGGTGGTTACCCAGTTTTTAGGAAGAGAAGTTTCCTGGTTTTTTGGCTTTTAAAAGAAAGAGCAAGGTTTTTAGAGAGAGAGACCAACAACACGTAAAAAAGAGAGAAAAAAGAGTAAATGAGAGAACATTGACACAAAAGAGAAACACAGAGAAGAACACCCCAATACCCCAGAAAACGAAAAAGCATAAAGAAGGGATAAAAGGTATAGTGAATCAGAAAGAGTACACTGGAAAAGAAGAATTTCACAATAGCTTTTCTAAAAGGTTAGTGTCTCTTTCACTTATTCATCTTCATCCCCTTTTATGTTAAGCATTCAAAACCTATGTATGCACTTTTAATACAATTATTCACATCTAATAAAACCCTAAAGGACATCATTGTTCATAAGCAATAGCAATTTGTTTGGGGATTCACTACATCTATAAAAAATTTCTCACGTTGCATTCATAATAAGTCTCACTCAATGTCAAAATTTATGTACCAATAACATTCATAAATATTTTTACCTCCATATAATAGTCAGCAAGGTTCCAAACAGACATTCATCTTTCTATACTATTATGCTATTGACATACATGCTATAACATTAGAACTTTATAGACATTTGTTTTTTTTTCTCTCTCTAATGCACAAATGAAAATAGATATTAATAGAATCAATACCGTCTTAATCCTTCAAACCGAATCATTAACAATCTGTGTTCATAAGCTTAAAAATATTCTTTAGAGAACTTTAAGCCATTATAATTCGCACAAGCCAAAAATACCCTACTGGTTCTTAAGCTTCCGATCACACCTCTACCAAAAAGATCTGGTAGTGGGTTCATAACCCATTCGGCCCGGCCAAAAAGAGGGGTATCTGGACCCCAAGGTATTTCAGTAACCACCATGAGAGTGTCGTGTGGTGATGGAAATTACGCCGGTAGGACAACCGGAGAAGAAGAAGAAGAAGAAGTAGGAGGAGGAGGAGTTGGTTCAATGAGGCATCTCTCTCACCTTGTTGTTGGAGCCATGGAGGCTCTACCTCCACGGCCAAACCGCGTCCAGGCACAGATGCGCGTCATTCTCGCCGCTAAAGCCTTGAATGGCGGCACCGTCGTAGCCAGACAGCATTGATGCGATCAGACCATCCCGAGTTCGTGAACTGTAACACCACTATAAATGGTGTTGTGCTTTCAGCCAGTTTCCATCGCCTGAATTATGTCATTTTACCAGAAACGTTTCTTCCATCTGCAAAAAAAGGGGGTTGACGGCTCAAGAAGGGAGAAGCTTCTCAAAACTTATAACCAAACTCTCATTTTCAAAACCATTCTTAGGGTTTAGCCATGATGATGTTAAAATATCTCTAGTGGGCCTTAATATTCCGCTAAGTCCAAATCTCTCTTTAATTCCTTGTACACTTTTGTTTTATATTCTCTATTCCTAATGGTATGCAATGTTTGCTTGCTGGTGTAATATATATCTTATAATTTATTCACTTGTGATTAGTAATGTAAATTAGAGTAGTTTTAGTTTTTTGCTTCTAGCCAAAAAATTAGAATATGAAAGCAAATTTACAAATCAACAAGTCATTTGGGAGCAAGCGTTATAATAATCAATTAAATTCTCAAAAAAGTTACTGCACGTGTCCATTTAAACATGAAATTTTACTCTAGTATAATTCTTAATGGGCAAACTAATTTTTTTAGTAAATAAGTTATGTAAAATATATGAAAAATATTTTAATTATTTTTGGGAATTTAATAACGAGGTTACAACTCGTATTGCATCTTTCTTTTCACCTCGAGTCGAGAATCGATCGCGGTCACTTGTACTGCTTCTGCTATCTATCAAAGTGAAAAGAGGGTAAGCAATCAATGTTGATTCTTCATCTATTAATTCCACTCCAATTAAACTCAAATAAATTTCTAAGCTCTATTTTTAAATAAGATTAATATTAATAAGTTTTAATTATTTTGGGGTTCAATACCCGAGGTTACGACTCGTATTGCATCTTTCTCTTCACTTCGAACTGAGAATCGGTCGCGGTCACTTGTACTGCTTCTGCTATCTATCGAAGTGAGGAGAGGGTAAGCAATCAATATTGATTTTTCCTCTATTAGTTCAACTTCGAATAAATTCAAACAATTTTTAACTTTCTTTTTAAATCTAACCAAATTAATTTTTTAAAGAACTACGTAATCTTGATTTTCCTATTGCACCCGGGGATACGTAAGAGCAATATGAACTTGTTAGACACAAATAAAAAATAAAAAAAATATTTGGTTTAAACGATTTAATTTAAATAAATTAAGGGTATTAAATTTGTGCAATTAGTTAGGGTACCGTTTTATTACGGGCGAACGGGGTGCTAATACCTTCCCCAATTCGTAATCGACTCCCGAACCTGGATATCAAAAATCCAAAAGCCCAATGTGATTCGGCTTTAAAGACTTTTCTACATTTTTAACCTTAAAATGTAGTGGCGACTCTAAGAGGTCGCATAGCCGAATATCGGGACGCGACAATCATCAATATATGGCGCTTGTGCTACGCAACCAAGACTTGATGAATATGGAATGGGAGCAAAATCTATTTCTACTTTCAGTATAATAGAATCAATGCCTTGTGAACTTAAGCATATGTTATTTTCTGATGCCATAAACACCTGGTTTGTAAGACCGTAGTTTTTTTTCCTTTCATCTTTTACCAAAAACAAAAAACAAAATCAGTTACGCTAGATTGTGCCAATGATGTTATCCTAATGATAACATTTTTAATTTATCTAAGAATTTTATTTAGTAAATTAAAAAATGATTAAAGTTGTTATAGAAATATATTTTACAACCTATCTAAATTATAAACCCTACTTATCTTTTAGAAGAAAAAAGTAAAATACTATGACTTCTCCACCATGAGTTGTTTATTTTAAAGTTGACTTAATTTTCATATGAAAATATCAATTTTATTTTAATTTTAACTTTATCTTCATTCTTATTTACTCTTCCATCAAACTTAATAGTAGAAATGTATGTCATATTATGTCTTATGCTATTTTTAAATATTGATATTAATTTTTTAATCATTTCATGAAGTAGTAAAATTTATAGTAAAAATATATGAAAAATATTAAAAAGTGTTTTAAAAAATATGTAAAAGCAACAATCGATATAATTATAACATAAATAAATAACCTTGAACTCATATTTTACTCTATAAAAAAATAATCTTTCTATATTAACCAAACGAAATAAATTAATTTATATTCAATTTTCATTTAAAATAATCAAACATAAACACATAACAATATAACATATTTTATAAATTAAAACTAAAAATATGATATATACAAAAGACATATTTAATATACTTAATAAGTGAGCTCCTCTCTAGTATCATTGAAGAAGTACTAGAAAAATAGGAGAAAAATATGAATTTATTCATTTTAAATAAATGGTAGTATGAAAAGAATATCCCTATTCCTACAAATTAACATCAATACTTTCATATTTTTTTATTAGAGATATATGAAATCATTCAATTGATATGGTCATTTTTTCTAATGAAATTTAAATTTGTTGTTATTTTTTCTAAAATATAATAGCTAAAAGGTTTTATAAGTCTTTTCCCATTGAAATTTGATGTAATCAGTGTACTTTTGTTGATTAACATAAAAGATCGAGCATAGGAGAAGAGTTTCAAATTCATAAACGAATTTAGGTCTTAGAACCTTGTTTGATTTTGAATCGTAGCTGGGGCGTGGCATGAGCTTATCAAAGCATTTGCATGTACCCATTGTTGAAGCAAACACATGGTCCTCACTCTTCACTTTCTTATTGCTCTCACCTCATACACCAATGTTCTTCCCAAAAATCTCTCACCTTTCTCAAAATCGTCCATGCCCATTTCCTCAAACTGGGTTTCAACACCTATACTTATCTGGGTAATCGCTGTCTCAATCTTTACTCGGAGTTATGTCATGTTAACGATGATGCCTTCAAGGTGTTTGATGATATTACTCACAAGAATTCCACTTCCTGGAACATTTACTTAAAAGGGTTGCTCAAAAGTGGCAATCTTGGAAAGGCGTGCCACTTGTTTGATACAATGCCTGTTAGAGACGTGGTTAGTTGGAACTCCATGATTTCAGGTTATACTCATTTTGGGTTTTATAATCATGCCTTGGAGCTGTTTGTTGAAATGCAAAATGCTGGTGTGAGGCCAAGTGGGTTCACCTTTTCAATTCTCGCGTCACTTGTGTTGAGTCCTTGTCATGCTAAACAGATCCATTGTAGGGTGATTCGGAGTAGTTTCAATTTGTCTAATGTAGTGCTTGGGAATTCGTTGATAGCGATGTATGGGAAACTTGGTATTGTTGAATATTGTTTTGGTTTGATTTTGACTATGAAGGAGTGTGATGTTATATCTTGGAACTCTTTAATTTGGGCTTGTCATAGAGTAGGATATGATCAACTAGCTCTAGAGCAGCTCCATCAGATGAGAGCTATAGAGTTGTTGCCTGACCAGTTTACGTGTTCAATATTGATGAGTGTGTGTTCTAACTTGCGAGATTTGGAAAAGGGTAAGCAAATATTTGCCTTTTGTTTCAAGGTGGGATTTGTTTATAATAGCATTGTATCCAGTGCTGCTATTGATTTTTTTTCCAAATGCAACAGATTGGAGGATTCAGTCTTGATTTTTAAAGAACAGGATCATTGGGATTCAGCTTTATGCAATTCCATAATTTCAAGTTATGCTAGACATGATTTAGGGGAAGATGCTATGCATGTTTTTGTGCTGACCTTGAGGAAGAATATCAGGCCAACTGAATACATGTTTAGCAGTCTTCTGAGTTCTGTTTCCATTTTCTTACCATTAAAAATGGGAAACCAAATCCATTCTTTGGTTCATAAATTAGGTTTCGAGTCAGATGCAATTGTTGCCAGTTCACTTGTTGATATGTATGCAAAATTTGGATATATTGATGATGCCTTGAATATCTTCAATGAAATGAAAATAAAAGATTTGGTATCATGGAACACCATTATGATGGGACTGACCTACAATGGCAAAGTTTCAATGGCCATTCACCTTTTTGAGGAATTAATAAGAGAAGGTACACCACTGGATCGAATAACACTCGCCGCAGTTCTACTGGCTTGCAACTATGGGAATTTTTATGATGAAGGAGTTCAAATATTTTCCTCAATGGAGAAGGACTTTGGAGTTAAACCAGGGGAAAAACATTATGCATATATTATGGACTTGTTGAGTCGAGCTGGTAAACTCAAAGAGGCCATTGACATTTTAGAAACAATGCCGTATAGAACAAACTCTAACATTTGGAGGTCAGTTCTTTCTGCATGTGTAATTCATGAGGACTTGCGAGTTATTGAAACTGTTGCAAAGAAAATAATGGAGAAGGAACCACAGACACCCTTACCTTACTTAATGTTGGCTCAGGCATATGAGATGAGAGGTAGATGGGAGAGCATGGTTCGAGTGAGGAAGGCTGTGGGACATAGAGGTCCGAATGAGCTCACTGGGTGCAGTTGGGTTGGGATAGACAACCATGTATACTCTTTTGCATCAAACCTACTAGAGCATTATGGTGGCAAGGATCTTTATCTGGTGTTGAATTTACTAATGTGGGAGATGGAGAGTGAAGATTGTCATGTCTAAAAAATGTGTAGGAAAAAATAAGGATGAAAGTTGCTATAACAGATGGCAAAGATATGGATGTTAGATTGAAAGTGAGTTATAAACTACAGCTGTTAATGCTTTGGGAGAGGAAAAAAAGAGAAAGATTGTTATTTTTGTAGTTAATAAAAGTTTAGGTGAGTTGGGTCCCAACCACTCATTGGGGTCAAGGCATACCTCATGGCTCAAAGAACGCATACAGGTGGGCAATAAGAGTCAAAGTCATGCATTTTTTGGAGCATGAGTCACATTCTTACTAACCGGACCAACCTTCATCGGCAAGAAAGATTAAGAGTGAGCAGGTATAATTAGATCATTTCCTTCATTAGTACTCATAGGAAATTATTTGATAGTATCATCTTGAATGAAAGATAATGTAATCTGCCTGAATACCTAAATAGTTGTTTTACTTCGGCTAAGACAGACATAAAATGCTTAGGCAGTGCCATATTCCTTATGAAGCAAGATTGTCAAGTTACTTGGTTATCATTATGAAAGGGCCTGGAGTTCTCAAGTAATGCAAATAAACCCTCATCCATAGGTGCAATCTGTTCCGGTCCTAGACACTTTCTACTTACTAGCACGATTAGCATATAACTGAGTCCTGATATCTTATGCCAATGCTTTGTATTGTTTATACTAAATTTGTGCTATCATATCAGAACTAACACACTGTATCCATCGGTTAAGCATTAGACCAATGTAGGGCCTTCCGTACATTCCTCATCTTTCATGCATCCTGTTTTAGTTTTCTTGCCCTATTACCCTATTAATGAACATATGAAGTCTTTCATTTTTTTTTTCAGAAAATGAAAATTAGTCTAACATTTTCATACAAAGATATCATCATTATCATTATGGTCTTGTTAAATCAATTGAACACTATTATTTAGTCATGATGTTCATTATTGGTTTGTTTATTATGAGTTAAAATTTGGAGGGGGAAAGAGAGAAATAGAATGTTTGAGAGCCATGAAATATACATTATGAGATGACTCTAAAGTTTTCTATTTATTTTTTTCTCCAAAGCTTAACTCGTAAACAAACTTTAAATGTCAAAGGACAAATTAAGGGAAGTGACTAGCTAAGATAGTTAAGATAAGGATTACTCCAAAGCTTCCAAAGAAACCCGATAAAGTATTCCTAAGAACACAGCATCAACTCTTCAGTACACATTCCTCAATTTCTATTATCTAATATTCCAACAGTGGGGATCACATGCTCACTATAGCCAAGCTACTTGAACCATCACTTTTTCTTATTGTATATTTATAATTCTGTGTTCACTAATGTTTTCTACGACTTACATGAATCAATGAAATATTAAATAACGATAATAGGATAAAATTATTCGCAATGCACATGTGAACAAAAATAGAAGTAATAGAATGAAATAATTGTTGTTTAATAATTTGAAAAGGAGAATGTATAATATTATCATATTTTTGCTCCCCAAATTTGGAGGTATATGATAAAACTACTTTAATTCAGATTTAATATTTACATAATGTAAACGTTTCTTTTGTATATTTTCGCTATAGCACTCACCACTCATGTCAACTATCTTACTAATGTTCACCCACGTGATATAGATAAAAATAGATTATGTCCATATATGTACTATATTCAATTAATTTTTAATGCTATATTTATTAAATAACTTTTTTATCAACAAAGTTGACTCACCTATTAGATGTGTTGTCATCTTCTTCTTTTTTGAAAGGGTGCTTGTTATCTTAGGAAATACTGCTCGATATTAATTAATATTTATCCTAATGTAATTATTCTAAATGTTCCGTTTTATTTGCAACTGCAATAAGTGAATATACCTCCAATGTCTTCTTAGTATATTACCATTGTAAAAAGGATACAAATAGGTGTCGATTATAGATTAAATTAACGTTGATAAGTACGTTTACAATAAACAAATTGTTTAAAAGAGAAGAAGAAACAAAATTGTCTTCACTAATAAGTTGGCTGATGGGCAATATTGTAAATTTTGGTTCTAAATCTTTAGGCTGATGGGTAATATTGTAAATTTCGATGTGATTATAGTCTCAAAACCAATACACTAGAAAACTGGTTGTACGCATGCACAAGTTATCTATATCCCCACCAAAATGATCATATACATGCTGGCTTCTCATATATAAAATTCATTTTCATAAATATAAAATTGCATAAATAAAAATGAGGAACAGTAACAAATGTATAAGGGTATTGTTTAAGGAAAAAAATTCTTTAAAATTAATGTTTTGATTCAATGTTGAATTTCTCTTTTTATATCTCTTAAGTAATTTTCACAACACGATTGTTAACGAAAATTTATAAAAATAGAAGACCTTTAAGAACACGATTATATATTTTTAAATATCATATTGGTTGGCATGAAATAAGAAGCATTTATATTTATAAAAAACTCTTGGAAAAACAATACACGCAACTCATAATTGAAGATAGCCATTAAAGGTAAGAAGAAAATGGGGAGAAAATAAAATAAAGGTGGAGTACTAATGATAGGACACCTAACATATAAAGTTAATGGGAATCACGAATTAATTATTTTTCCATTATTAGCGTTTCAATTTTAATTTTATATTATGTTATTAACATTTTTGTTAATTTTCCAAAAATAAAAATATATTATGTAATTATATGAAAAAAGTTAATAACAATATACATTATTAAAACTAATGTTTTGATAAGGACACTTTTTTAAGGAGAAAATAGTTTGTACTAACCTTGTAAATATTTTTTATTGATGTATTATTCATCATTTACGTGTTAATAAATTATTGACTATTAATTAAAATTAAATACATAAATAATTATTAACTCAAAAAATGTCAATTATTTATTTATACTAATTTTAGTTAATAGTCAATGATTACTAAGTACTAACATTCATAAAAAATATATATAGAAATGCTGAAATGCAAAATGCTACTTGCTTTTTTAAATTCCTTGGCATATTGATGGAATGCACCTAGACAAAAACTAGTGCAAAATTCACAAAGGAATTCATGGTTTTGCTATGCTCAAACCTGAATAGTTTCTCATACATAGGCTTAAAGTTAAGACTTAAGATTTGAAAAGCACAAGGATAAAATTTAGGCGCTAAAAATTAGAGGCAAGGTGCCAAAAGTTGCATTGACTCATTCACTAAATGTCTAGACCCAATTAAAACCTATATCAGCCACTTAGTGCATTTTTTAAGCAAATTATTGAAGCTCGTATGGGTTGGTTTAATGGTGTAAGGTCTATTGAATCCTTAAGATTGATGATTCGATTGATGTGAGCGACGTTTGTTAGGAGGACAGCCACGAACTCCAAAAATGATTAGTTTTTTACCCAAAAAGATAAAAAAATATCCTTAGTAATACCAAAAAATCAAGCACAATATATATAATAGTAGTAAAATCCAACTCCGGATAGATGCATTAGGTCTCACACTAATCCAAATCTTTTTATACCAAAAGTTTCGTGCCTGTATATCAACTGAATGATATTTTGCTAAATACCTAAATATGTTAGTATGACAATTAATGAGAAATTAAATAAATTGTGTTATTTATTATTAGGCAAAATTCTATTAAGTTAATATAAAGACATAGAAAACTTTTGATATAGATGATTTGAGTTCATGTTACAATTAGTTTGTGAGAGTTATATATTGGAAATGAAGTTATATATTGGAAATGATACATTCGATCATGACATATACAGATAACTCTCAACCTACACCCATGTGTAAATATTTTACAATAGTCATATAATTGATATAAAATCATATAATTATCCAAAATTTATATGACTCTTTTTAACTTAATTATAAATCTCACTTCAAACTTTAATTAATAACTCCAATGGACCTATCTTGTTTAGCTTAAAAAAAATCTATATAAAGCAAATAAAAATTAAAAAACATAGGAAGATTATCTTATGGCATAGTGGGAGTAAATTTAGTGTCTACATAATTTGTCACTTTATGTAATAAAACTTCTAAATGATAAAAAATAATTAAATATATAAACATATTTTATTTTGGTTATTGATAACAAGTTTAGAAAAGAGGTGAGAGAAAATATTTACCTAACAAATTATTTTTGGTATTATTAAAGATATCTCTTTATCATTTGGGTGAGAAATTAATCATAGGTTAGTTGTCAGTATGGTAGTATTTTGTTGTGCATTTCATTCCTTACGACCACCTTCTTCACCATCAGACCACCTTATGACTCCAAAATCTTAACTTTTTAATTATCATATAAATCTAACAAGACTTTACATCATTACAATATTTACCTCACTCACTATTTGATGTAACTTAGGAGCTCTTATTTTATATGTTACTTGATTTTGTGGGATTAAAATATCAAGAATTGGAAGTTAACCATCGAAGGCAAAAACTATAACAAAATAAATCGAGTCCCAACAAAGATCCCTTTCCAATGTCTCAAATAATTTCCTCTATATCGGAACACGTTTTTGTTTCAGAATTGCATCATTCCCTAAGCCATTTATTTTTGATTAATATAAATATTACTTTAGTTCAAAACATTAATAGCTGAGTTTTGACCATGCTCAACAAACTAACCTCTTCTGTTTTTTTGTGCATTTTCCATTTTGGACAAACTTTACTTTAGTGTATGATTGTTCAGGATTGTTTTTGCTAATTTAATTTATAAGCTTTTTCATAAGCTAAGTTTGTTACCTAAAGAAGGTTAATGGAATTTGAAAAATTGTTTCAATTGACACATTATTACCGTTCATGCTCAACAAACCAACCTCTTGAGTTTTTTTTGTACAATTTCTGTTTTGTACAAACTTTTTCTTAGTGTATGTTTGTTTAGAATAATTGTTTTTGCTTATTTTGATTAATAAGTTTGCTCACAAACTAACTTTGTTACCCAAACAAACTTAATGTACAAAAAAACTTATAAAATAAGAAAAGAAAGCAAAAACATGTCTAAGTTTGATGAGTTGATCACTTTTTCAATTCATAATCTCAAGAATTATAATTTCTATAATGAGAAAAACTTGCATTAAGACAAATACAACATGTTATATTTGGAGAGAAATGTGTTTATGTTTTTTAGTTATCTTTATATATATACGTCTCCACACAAGTCTTTCTCCTTTAGTATATAGGAATACCAAATATATTTCCTTCCTTTCCATGAAAAAAAATATGGATTCATAGTGTAAGAATTTTATACATTGTCAATTTGTCATCCACTATTTCTTCTTAATCATTGTTGGACTCTTCTAAAAGAGAAGAGATTCACTTACTTCTCATCTTAGCCATCAATTTTATGGACATTTAGGGAAATCCAATGATTTAAATTAGTAAGTAGATTTAAATTATTAGATGTCCATAAAATCGATGGTCAGAATGATGAGTAAGTTTTAAAAACTTACTCTTCTATTAACAATATAATAAAAAAAATTCCTTCATGCCACATGTCACTTTCTCTTTCCCTCATGCCACATGTCATTTTCTCATTCCCTCATACCACATGTCACTTTCTCCTTACATTTTTTCCTTCATGTCATATGTCACCCCTCCTCACATATTTTTCTTCATACTTTTTATATATTATATATTTTACATGCTAATAATAATTTAATATTAATTAGTGATTGATTCATGTCGCTACCCCACTAAAATTTAGTGTTTACAACATCTATGCTTTGTTATGTTAAAAGTAATAGTCATTGAATATTAGATGAAATTGAAATCATTTTTCACATTCAAATTATTTCTTTACATTAATCTATCTATATAATTTAATGTTTACCATTAATCTAAGAATAATTGTACTTTTTCACCTCATCAAAGTTTTTTGACATTTTTCCCACTGAATTTTAATATTACAGTTCAAATTCTTTGAATTTTAATTTTAATATGTTTTATTTTTCTTATGTGCTTAAACATGCAAATACACAAGTAAGATGTATATTCTTAATAATATGAATATATGAGTAATATGTGCGTTTTAACTATGCGAATACATGGGTAACATGTGTTTTCTTAGTAATGCGAATGTACGGGTATGTGTGTTTTTAGCCATGCGAATGCACGGGTCACATGTATTTAATTACTATTATTATATTATTTAATTAAAAGATAACAATGGTATATATATTCATGAAAAATATATATATTTTAACTAGTAATATAACAAATCAATTATTAGACTCTTTTTATTAAATTTATCAGAAAAAATATCTGTCATATCCTAACTTAGTGTGTTTTTAATTTATGAGTTATTTTCATACAATGATTATTATCTAAAACATGATCAAATAAATAACATTTAATTATACAATATTTGAATGCTAAAAATATATTCAAATATTTATACACAATTAACATTAATCTAAAATAAAACATAAGCATTTAAGAGATATGCTAAAAATCCTTATGACTTTATATGATACTTATATACGCATTCACAAAAAATATGATGCAAAAATAACTCCTTATATTTATAATTTTATATAGAGAATATAGAGGTGAGATATTATCCAATACAATTTGAATTTTATTTATTGAGTTATTTAAGAATCAAATATTTTCTATAATCACACTTTCAACAAATAAATGCTTATACAAACGCATTTATAATTGTTAATATTCTACATATACACTCAAAAATCAATGTTAATATTGCACCTATATGAATGAGAAATATAATGTTTCAATACATGATTTATTGATATTATAAAATATATGTATATTATATTTACATTATGCATAAACAAAGAAGCGACCCGTGCATGTGCACGGGTACACTGCTAGTTAAGTAAATGAACCTCACTCCTTCTAAAAATTAATATTATAATAAATTATAAATGATATATTAACTATATATAAATTTTTATACTTACGTTGCAAATAACACCCATCCATTTAATGAATAATAAAAAATAAATTTTTTTCTATAATCTTTACAATGCATTTTCCCTTTTTCTTTTTCAGGTGTATTCTTTCTATGTTGACCTCCATTCTCATCAAAGTTGAGAAAGGTGCTTTACTTGGGACCCACTCAATGGTGAAGACATCTTCTGTCCCCAAAAAGTGTATCATTATATGTATCATTGTTTATAATTGACCAAAAAAATATTTAATTATTAAATTTTTAACTTAAATAAATTTTTTCAACCAACTACAATCAGTAGTAATACACAGACAGAATGACACACGAAATGAGACAACAAATGTGTCTCTCTTAACTTGTCACTTCTCCAATTGATCACGCTTCCAAGTGGCATCGTATAAGTCTCTTACTCTCCTTATCTCCCTTCTCATTCTTTTCTTCCTTCAACCTATTAAGAACTTAGGGATGGCAAATGTATAGGCGGAAGTGGATAGTGCTTTCTCGTTATCAAACTTATAATATTTGTGGATACCCATACGAGTAGCAGATATTTGTGGGTACCTAACGAATTTTTAATTTTAATTATATATTTATATAAGTTGTAATAATTAATATGTAAAAATAATTATTATATGAATAATATGATCTCTATATTTGATAAATTTGTGATTATAGATAAATATATATAATTTATTATGTATAATAATAAAATATATGATATATAATTTTAAAATAAAAATAAATATATATAAAAATTTAATTAAAAATTAAATATTAAATTCGCGGTACCTGCAGGGCAGGTATCGTAAAACCCGTTATCACCCGTAAGCTATTTTTATGGGTACCCGTACGGATTGGGTTTTTTTTGCCATCCCTATAATAACCCTCTTCCCACACTCACAAATTCAGAGAAGTATAACCAAACTTCTCTATTGCACAAAAAAAGTTGCAAACTTATTAGCTTTGTTCTTCTACTCTTAGCTACAGTTGTAGGTAATTTTCTCATTCATGTTGTTACTATTTGTTTTATTTATGAATTCATGTTATCATGTTTTTTATTTGAGGCAAAAAAAGTTTTAATTTTGATTATGCCCAGTTTTTTGTTTTCTGATTATTTCATTTACCTTATGATTTCATCCTATTGATGTTTATTTTATGCATGTTAAATTTGATTATAAAAAGGTTTTTGATTTTTGATCATAACTCTCTCTGCTGTATTTGATCATTCTGCTGCAACCCTTGTGCCAAGTTTGAAACTTTTGCAAAGTCTTAATCACTTATTTGAGAAATATCTGATGGGTATTTATGTAATGTGTAGAATCCTCCAGATAAGATTAGACTTTTTTTTTAATATTTTATAATTGTGATATTTGTTATTATCTTTCTGTTGCTTTCTATGCAAATTGCTTTGAGGAGCCTTGGACACATGGGTTTTTCTTGGTTTGTGGTGGTTTTGCTACAACTACAAGCTGTTTTGAAATAAAAAACCAAGCTTTGGAATTTACCATGACGTATACCTTTTTTTTCCTTTTGTGATAGCTGATAGCTTTTGGTGATGTGAAACTGAGATGGTTGGTAAGGAGAATCTGAAGACTGAGGACTTGAATTTGTGCTTTGAGAAGCTTATGATGGTGGCTGGTGGTAACAGTGGGATAGGAGGGAACTTGAAAGCTGGGGTAATCACTGAATGGAAGGATATTCCTGTTGAGCTCTTGGTGCAAATTTTGTCTCTTGTTGATGATCAAACTGTGATCATAGCTTCTGGAGTTTGTCGTGGTTGGAGAGATGCGATTTACTTCGGGGTAGCGCGTTTATCACTCTCATGGTATATTTGCTTTCTCTGTTATGACTATATATATGTGTGTGTGTGCCATGGTGTATTTCCTTTCTCTTTTTATGGCTTTGTGTGCACGTACGTGTGTCCTTTGATCCATTTGTATATCACTCCAATTGGGGATTTTGTTGAAGTGTGAGTTTCTTGGTTCCTTTTGCTTATTTGTGTGATTTGATTTTGCTATGCTGCATGCAATTTATGATGATGGTATCATGTTTTTACTCAATTTTTTATATGAGTGGATGTGTCACAAAAGTAGATAGTCATTTGGATTTTAAATATTTGTTTAATGTCCTTCGCTGTTTGGCATCAACCTGAACTGCTTCCTTTGTTTTGGGGATTGGAGAATCTCCAAGTTTGATAGCCATGCCATTAAAGCTTGCCTTGTTTTGATTTGTTTACTATTGATGAGCTTTTCTATGGAGAATTGCTATATTATCGGGTTATACCAGAAAGAAAGGTGTCTTATGGGTACTGTGACTGAACTATTAATCTACGAAAACAAAGTTTCTCTCTTATTTTTTAATTATCTTTTGTCTTTACACGCAACTGAAAAAACATATTTAAAAATCAAATGGCAACTTTAAGTTGTGACAATTTGGTTGTCAAAATAACATTATTCTTAAACTAGTGCAACGAGAAAACGCAGCAATGGGGTGAAGCGGTGGGCAATGAAACAGCGAAGAAACAAAATGAGTGGAGGGTAATAGGGGAAGTAGTGGCCTATAAAGCACTTGAAATGTCCGCCACTGCTTGTAGCTATTTTGTTTCTGTCTTGTTGTCCCTCCTTTTAAAATTGCAAAATCCAACAATTGTATGTATGGTTTCTTTTGCTTATGCCCTTTTAATTCCTGAAGTCTGTTTTCCCTAGATTTACATTTCTGAAACGAACCTTTTTAATGTGGAAAGCTTGATGTTATTAAGATTCTAATGTTTGTTGAAGATTATGGTCTACCAATTTTAGGTTTTTAACTTCGATGTCAATTTAGTATTTTAACTCCTTCGGTTGGTGACTAAAATTAGTTCATCACAAATTTTTTTAATAACAGGATCATGTAATTTATCTCTCTTCAGGTGTAATAAGAACCTGAACAACTTGGTCCTGTCTATTGTTCCTAAGTTCGCAAAATTGCATACTCTGATCCTACGTCAAGACAAGCCTCAACTAGAGGATAATGCTGTTGAGACTATTGCAAATTGCTGTCGTGAGCTGCAGATCCTTGACCTCAGCAAAAGTTTCAAGCTTACTGATCGGTCACTGTATGCCGTAGCTCATGGTTGTTGTGAACTTACGAAACTAAACATCAGTGGGTGTTCTGCATTCAGTGACAATGCTCTTGCTTACCTTGCCAGTTTCTGCAAAAAACTGAAAGTTCTAAATCTTTGTGGATGTGTTAGAGCAGCATCGGATACTGCATTACAGGTATGTGTGATATACTTGTTTCTTGGTTATAAAAATACAAGACCGTTAGATAGCTTTGAATTATATAACAAAGTAACGAAATGAAACTAATGAAACGCAGGCTATTGGTCGTTACTGCAATCAGTTACAGTCTTTGAATCTTGGATGGTGTGAAAATGTTGGTGATGTCGGAGTCATGAGTTTAGCATATGGGTGCCCTGATCTTAGAACAGTTGACTTATGTGGCTGTGTCCAAATTACAGGTATTTTATTGAACATTTCAGTACTTACTCGTATTTTTGTGACTGCAAAATATGATTTTGTTTTTTGCATCTATATTCTCAATGGGTGAGATTACAAATAGACATGAATGTGCTTAGACATGCTGTGAAATAGATTACAAATAGATTACAAATAAGTTGCCTTTAGTCATTAAGAAAGAGAAATAGAAATATCTCTAATTCTCTATTGTAGTGAACTTGTTCAAACTCATCTAACTTGGGTTTTTAGTACTCTAGTTTGGAAATCCACAATCTCCAAGCTTTTGCTTAAGGATTGGTTAGGGGCCACTAGTTAAGGAAACCAACATAACAAGTTTTCATTGGCAAACTAAGTATACGACTTCTCGAAATAATAAATACACAACTTTCCAATAAAAACTACCTTCCCTTAATTACTTAACCAGTGCCCTAAACACTTGCCTCTACTTCACACAGTTTCAACTTTCAGCTACCCTTTACTTTATGCAGTTGGAATGACTGCTAATAGCTCCATTTGGTTTGAATTCTAGTCTCAATAATCAGTGTAGTTTTCACTTTTGACTCACTTGTTTCTATTTTTATTTCTCAGATGATAGTGTGATTGCTTTGGCAAACAAATGTCCCCATTTGAGATCCCTTGGACTTTACTACTGCAAAAACATCACAGACAGAGCAATGTATTCTTTGGCACAAAGCAAAGTGAACAACAGAATGTGGAGAACTGTGAAAGGAGGAAGAGAAAGTGATGAAGATGGCCTAAGAACATTGAACATTAGCCAATGCACTGCACTCACCCCTTCTGCTGTTCAAGCTGTTTGTGACTCATTCCCTTCACTTCACACATGCTCAGGTAGACACTCACTCATCATGAGTGGCTGCCTCAATCTGACTTCTGTTCATTGTGCCTGTGCTGTCCATGCGCACCACCGCGCGTTCAGCACGTTCCTCCATCTGGCTCATTGACTGCATGGTTCGCCGATAAGGTTCTTCTATAGTGTGAACTAATTTATAAAATGAGCAAGGACATATCATATGCTTAAACCCTTCAAAGATGGATATGTTCTTACCTCCTCAGTTCACACTAGAGGAACTTTCTCCAGACACTTTGAGGAAGTGCCCTTGAGGGCTTGGAGAAGTGAAATCTTCTATCATCTATGTTCTTGAACTTGTATCTTTTAGTTTTGTTTGTTTTAATCCTGAATTATATGTGAAGCTTGAGACATTTTGGAGCATCTTAAACTTGTAAATTTATGGGGAGACATGGAACTTTTAAACATGTATGATTTTATGGAAAAATGTGCATATTTGTATTTCCACGCCTTACTTCACTTTGAACTTTTGATAGATACTATAAGCTAAATTAAGTTGAAAATAAGAAAATCATGTAATGGTATAAAGAAAGGAAGAAGAAAAAAAATAAGAATGGCATTTTGTCAACAAATACTTGTAATTTAAACTTGGGAGTTACTTTTCATGTCCCAACTTTTTTGGGTAGATGATGATACTCAACACCAACCAATGTGTTAATGATTTTTTATCATATCTATTACCTATATAATAAAAAAAACTCTATGTCAACTCTCAAACCCTCATGACATGTGTCAACCTCTCATTAAAACTAAAGGTCTCTCATGACATGTGTCAATCTTTCAAGAACTCCCTCATGACATGTGTCAATCTCTGAAGAACTCCCTCATGACATATGTCGATCTCTCAAGCCTTCATAACATGTGATTTATTTAAAAATAAAAGGAATATGATTACCTATACAATATTAAAATATAATGTTACTATAGCAATATTAAAATAATAATATGAATCATAACATATTGTTTGAAGCTATTTTAGAGTTAAATAATATTTATTTTTATATTAATCTTATTTTAGAATCAAATAATAATGAAATTATAAATTTATTGATGATTTTTTTGATTAATAGGATACTACTAACTATATCATGTTATGTATGTGTAAAAAACAATGTTGAGAAAGTCGAGCAAGATGTTAAACCAGTAGATGACCCATATTAAGTTTATCCAATTTAAACAGTTAAACCGTATGGTTTGACCGTATGATTTTATATATAATTAATAATTTTTAACAATATGAATGCACTAGTAACATATATGGTTTTAACCATGCGAATGCACGAGTAACCTACATATTCTTAATCATAAATGCACATATAATATGTGTTCTTAATCATGCAGCAAAAAATATCGTCCCATGCAAATACACGGGTAACTTGCTAGTTATCATAATAGAAAGGACAACTGTTGTTATACATGGCAAAACAGGTATTGCCCTTGGGCGCGCCCGAATAGCCCACATTTCTTTATGAGTAGGACACACAATTTTTGTTCATTTGTTCATTTTGCCCGCCAAGTTTGCGGGTATTTTCGTTGGGCATGCGGGCGGCCCATAAATATAATTTTAGGAACTAATAAGAAAGTTTTAAACAAGTTATGATGTAATGTGATTTTTAATTCCTAAAAAAATTGTAATCTAATGTAATGTGTTAAACTTGATATAAAATATCAAAAAAGATTGTTAATTTTTTATCTTCAACTACTTTATTTAATTTAATTTCATTTATTATTTTTTTAATTATTCAACAATGACCACGGGCCGCCTGCAAGCCCGTTAGCCCGTTTGAAAATGGGTAGGACATTGAATTTTGTCTGTTAAGCCAATACGGACATGTCCGCACCTGCTTAAATTTTTGCGGGCATTTGTGGGCGCAGGTTATACGTGCCGGGTGGCCGGTTTTACCATCTCTAACTGTCGTAACCTGATTTTCGGTTGGAAGACCAGCTTTGCATTACTTTTGACAAATTTAAGCTGCATAGATATGTTAATGAAAGTGATTGCTACTTGTAAATATTCTCAAATAATACTATACATTATTTGTGTTATGTTCTAATAATGTTGGTTTATATTTATTCGGTTACTATGAGAGCTAGTGAGAGGCTTGGTAAGGTTATGAATGTATTTGTCAGTAGGACCCTTCAAGATAGTTAGAGAGATTCCCAACTTTGAGAATCTTGGAACTAGTCAATTCTATTCTATTTTTATTTGTTGGATTTTATGGCAGATCAAATAAAAGATGTATCAAAGGTTTGGAAGTACCCACTTGATACTAAATTATTGACCATATAATGTAGTACTATACAACACGTAAAGCTTTTATTAATGTTTGTGCAAATTTGAGAATGTGTCGGTCACAAACAATCAAATAAATAGTATAGAATATACAAAAAGAAAATAAGACAAGATAATTGGTTAATGGAGTTCGGCCAATTGTATCTATGTTCTTGTCCCCGAGAGCATTGAGTAGACATGAGCTCAAGTGGCCATGAAGTGTTTTAATTGGTGCGATAGAAGTAATAATAAAAGATTTGAATTTAATATATAACATTAATTACTCTACTTTATTCTAATATTAGGTAATATTAACTATCCGAACAATTATAACAAGTAATAATGGAAGGGTTTTTAGTGTATGCTTGTAAGTAATAAGTGGAATTGAACAAAGTGTATTGATAACCTGGCTATTTATATTGTTTCTTAGCATTGTTGTTAAATTGTATTATTGTACGCTACAGTTTGGTACAAACAATTATGTGGTGGTTGATATATAGCATTCTAAAGTGACCCAAATGTAATTTACCAAACTCTTAAATTTTGTTTACATATCACAAGAGAAGGAAAAGAAAAAAGTGACATGGAATTCACATTAAGGCTTGAGTTTTAGGATCTTAGGCAAGACTCATGCGACATGTAAATTAACTATAGTAATGCGTGGTTGTTTATATAAGTACAAGAAGCCCAAAGCATGATTATTCATGGCGTGAATCATTATGTGGAAACAAGTAGTAGATAGCGTGAGAGAACCAAGCTATGTAGTTGGAAGAAGACGTGTAAGTTATTTGTTTTTTATATAGAAAAAGTCATAAGTTTATCTCACTTTATATAGATAAAGATATAGCTACTTTTACATTATTACGATTCCTGTGAGCACACTTGTTGAAATTGTAAGAGACCCTAGTAGAAAAAAAAGAAATATTTCTGATTTGTTTAGAAAAGTATTATGTGCATGTGTTTATGATTTTAGAAGATACACATTTTCATGGGAAATGATATGTGTGCATATTATCTTGGAGATAATAACATATCTAAAGTGCTTAACCATGTTCATAAAACAGAATAGAAAACTAAAATATTAGGTTCAGATCTTTATGCATATTATAAAGTTAAAACATGATTGCTTGTTTATATTAGACATAGAAATCACTCAGTTTACGAATATGGTTAATAATAAAGATATCAGAAATTCTTTGAGGCCCACTGCAGTTTTAGCCCATTATTAAATATCAGAAATGAGGAATATGAATATTAGTATTAAAAAGGTCCTACCGGGAGTCGAACCCAGGTCGCTGGATTCAAAGTCCAGAGTGCTAACCACTACACCATAGAACCACTTCATATTTATAGTCGGAACCACAACATAGATATAGAATATAATATTCCATAAATGAAATAAACTAATAATAAATAAAGCGGTAATTTTAATATTATAAAAATATTTAATTCATCTAAGAAACTGTTATCTAAAATAATTTCCTAATTTAATATTGCAGCCTAAAGAATGTTTTTTATATTCATGATATTATGTAAAAAAGAGCCTATTAACTATATGGTGGATGTGACAAATCATGTTAAATTTGGTATACAAAATAGAGTGCTGTATGAATGTAAAGATTTATACACAGTTATTATATTATCTATTATTTGATTGTAATATTTTTTTGAAGAATTAATAATGATTAGATATGAATAATGAATGATTCGATGATAATACATAAGACTCATACGTTATATACATGTATACAATTTTTTCTCTACAAATTATATGCTTAAGTTGATCATTAGTAAGTTACCCGTGCATAAGCATTAAACCAATTTTTTGTCGCATAGTTAAGAACACATATGTTATCCATGCATTAGTATGGTTAAGTGCACACATGTTACTTTGTGCATTCATGTAGTTATGAATATATATGTTACTCGTGCATTCACATGATTCAAACATGCTCAAATACATTAGTAAAATAAATGACAATGATGTTGTGAAACTTCATATTGAATTAAAATCCATGTAATAATAGCACAACAAATATTGAGCATGCAAAATAATTGGAGAGTTAAACGTTTAAAACACAAAAAGGATAATCAATCTTCTTGAACATCAAAATGTAAAAACCAAATCATATTTTTGATCAATACAATGAAAAAAAAATCTAAAGTTATAGGAGGGGTTTAAACTTTAAATGAAGAAATAAACATATTACTAAGGATGCAAAGAGAAGACAAATACTACATGTGATATGAAAAGATTTAGTAAAAGATACTTTTGAGGGAATAAAAATAAATAAATGGATTGAAAAGCAATACATTTGACGTTGAGAAAATAAACTAATAAATGATGATCTCATTCAGAAATAAATATATTTAATACAAATACTAATAATAAATAATGAACGTATTGAAAGAATAATCTTATAAATACGAGTTTACAACTAAAGACGTATTACAAATATATTATTATCTAGAAAACTAATAAATGTGTATTACAAATAATTTACATTAATTTCTAGATAGAATAGAAAAATAGTAATAATAAGTAGATTTTGATGAAAAATAAAATTTGAAAGAAGACTTTTTTAGGAGATTAAATAAGTTAAAATGTTAGAAATACTTTTTCATAAACTTTTTTAAATGAGAAACTCTAGAAAATGAAAGGTTTAATATGTTTGTGAGTTGGAAAAGTGACTTAAATCACATGTATTTTAAGAATAAATTAATGAGGTTATGACACATAAGAGATGATGTGTATTGCACATAATTGAGGTTTTTAGGTGGGATTCCCCAATGAGGTGATAAGTGGCAAGTAACAAATATTACAATATGATGATGTGCATTGAAAAAGAATAGTCATATAAAATAAACAAAGTGTCCATGATACATTGTGTGAGAATCTATGATAAAAATATGGTCTTATTTTGGAAGGAAAAAGTGAAGTAGAAATCGACACTTATTATGAGGAACATTTTTTCTTATATAGATAATAAATTAATAGTCAATACGAAGTTTACTTCTTACAAGGCCCTGGGGACTAGTAAAACACCAAGACTTTGTTATTGGGCTTTGTTAACTAACTATATTATTGATTTACATATGTACTTAACTTATTATTTCAAAATAAAATAGTTTTAAGGGTTTTGCAATTATGTGAAGAAATAAAAAGTAACGAGTACGACATGAAATTAAAAAAAATGTTTCTATTTTTCATTTAGTTAGTGACAAAGAGCAACCCTCCTTAGCAAAGCTTTAATTTTAACTAAGTAATATGTAATATTGTATTATTATGAGGACTATAAAATTAGTACGAGTATGTTTCAAAAATTTATTTCATATGTTAGTTATTAATTTTAGGGAAATATAGCAATTTAGATCTACTCACTAATGCAAACCATTGAATTTCTCTAAATTTAATGACGACGTTTTTAAACTTATTTTTGGAATAAATGGATCTGATCCCATCTTTAATGGGCATGCTGGATTAATCATAGCCACAGTCAAATGGTAGTTTCATCTTCAGCCTTGTAGCATACAATTTGAAAATGGAATTCAGTGCTCATTTCCATGTTTTATAAGCCGGTTGGAACAAAGGTTATAGAAAGATTAGTTGTATGTTTGATTCAATGGATACTTTGACTTAACAATAACAAATTCCCAGCAACCAATGCTTATTCATCTATGATGGGTGTAATTGGACGGCAAATTCACTTGAATAGTGCTAACTTGAGTGTTCTAACAAAAGTTTTGGCATATCTTTTGAATATTTACTAAAATAATGCACTTTTAGGACACTCGGCAATGACATAACTGATTCACTTTTCTTTTTTAATTTCTCACACATAACTCAGCAATAAGGTGAGAGTTTTATAACAGCCACATTAGCTTATGAATTTCCTATAAGTTATTTTGAGCCTATTTCTACTTTCTACATGATCACAATAGTTGTTATATACACACTTCTCAGCATAATGCAGGAGCTACGACTGTAAAAGTACACCAGCTTCTTCATTTCCAATGTCTGAGATGCAACATTTTTAACAACCTGCAATTTTTTTTCCAAACAGAACCAATAATACATGAGAGTAGCATAACAAGTAATAGTTAGAGAAATGCATAGAAATGAACACTGTAATAATGACCAAATCAATTAAACTAATTGCTACACACACAAAATAATACATGTCATAAACAAAATTTCGGTAACAATCCAGGTCAACAAAATCGCATACCTCGGAATTTAAACAGAAATCGAAAAGCAGTTAAATGGAGAATGTAAACGGAGGTTATTGCACTGATTTAGGGAGTTTAAAAAAATTAAAAATGAAAAGAAAAACCATACATTGCTGATTTAGGGGGAGTGAGACAAAAAAATAAAACTCTCATGTGAGAGCTGATTTAAGAGTGAGAATGAAACTCTCATGGGGTTGCCAAGTTTTGTGGGAGAAATGTAAAAAAAATAGAACTCTCACCCTATTGCTAAGTTATGTGTGGGAAATTAAAAAAGAATAGTGAATCGGCTATGTCACTGCTGTCAAGTGTTCTGAAAGTGCAACATTTTGGCAAATATTAAAAAAAGTACACTAAAACTGTAATTTTTCAGTCAAGGTAAAATACATCAAGCTTTATATAGATGATACAATGATGGTGTAACATTTACATTATTTTCTGTTACTTTTTTTTTACATTCCCCATACTCTTCCTACTTCCTTTTGCATTTGATTGGCATGCATGTACCCAAATGGACAGTTATGACGTTAGTGTTTGATACCAGTGATCATTTTACATAAAAATATGTCAAGGGTATATACTTTACAAACAATTTATACAATAGAATGAGCAATTTCTTTGTAGTAAAGAAGAGAAAGAAAGAAAAGAAGAGAAGTGACACCCTCATTTCTTCTCCAAAACTGGATACTGTACAACTTTATTGTACAAATAGTTGTATAAATAATATAATTAATATATGTAGTTCCATTATGATCAAGAATATGAATTGGGTAGTCTCAAGTTAAGTAGATACATGATTTACATATACAAGTTTTCACCCACCAAACCCTTCTAAACAATTCAAATTTATATCATAGTGGTTTGTTAATTTGTTCACTTCACCTATATCCTTTGAGGTTTTTCTTATTTTTATAAGATTAAAGTGTCCGTCCATAGTCAAAGATTAATCATGTTCAAATTGTAGAAATCATCCTACTGAGTTTTATTTTCATAAAAAAAATGATTCTTAATATACTCAATTATATGACTTAGATCATCAAATCATTGAAATCATGCTTAATATACTCAATTATATACCAACTAGGTTAGACTTTGTTGATGTTAAATACTTAGTTTAACCGTTTAACCAATCTGAATAAAAAATATGACGAAGTCATCTGAACTTTGAGGAGAAATTAAAGCAGAGCAGTAAAAATAAGTGATACAAATGTAATTTTGCAATACCATGAATTGTGTTAGAATTTGATTTTTTGGATATCGTGTCATTCAGAATTATTGCAAACTACATAAACAACAAATTCGTTCGTATGAAAGTGAGAAGGACTTCATTCTTGAATTTGAATTACTTCATTATATGTATCCCTACAAAACATCCCTGGACAGCATAATAAATAAAATAAAAGTTGCTTTTAAGAAATCAGTCCAGCGTTAGAATTTTATAACATATCCTAAGTCCAATATTGCCTAAGAATGTATAAGCTGAAGTATAACTTAGTATCGAATTTTTAATTTTTTATATCAAAATTTCATTAAGAGAGTAGAAATGTACTCTAAATCTCATACAAAATCCCCATTATAGCTGAAACTAATTACCACAAGGATGATTCTAACATTCTAGAGGACAATTAAGGACAATTAAACTATAATTCGAAAAAGGAAATTAAATATATGCACAAAATGAGAATTATTTTTATCTCATAATAAAAATAATCATTTAAAAATCTCAAGCTGTATATCAGCGATCTCCAACACTCTAAATCAATCCAATAATTAAGAATTTTATGACCATTCCAATAATCTCCTTAATACTTGATAAAATATTTAATAACGTTAATAAATATATTCAATTAACATCTTAAAAATATAAGAAGAAAACATTCAACATTTTTCAAGTTGATTAATTATGAACAGAATAGTTGGGAGTTATGAAGCACAGATACGGATACGTGTATCGGATACGATACATATCCGATACATTGACACGCATTTTTTCTAAAATGTAGGATATGATACGTTCAGGGATACGCGTATAAATTAATAAAAAATACATAAAATATGATAAAATTATAAGTGTAAATCAAAATATTCTCTCCTACCTTCTTTCTTCTCTTCTCTGTTAAGAAATAAAGGTAAGCCATTTATTTATCTTCTCTATTAATACTCACACGTTATATTCTCTTTATAAACATACTAAGCGAAAAGAAACTAAGAAGTAAGAAAGGTAAGCCTTTTTTTGTTTGCTCTTCACAACATACCTATGGCGGTAGAGGCAGTAATACTAAGCACCGGCCGACGACGTTATGGATCGGAAAATACCAACTATTCGAGGGTCAATGTGGTGTGATGGTAAGTTGGTATGATGTGACCTTTAAATAAGTGAATGTTTATTGAAAACAAATCCATCTTATCATAAAAATGAATCTATATATCTTATATTTTATTGAAAACGAATCTATATATCCTATATTTTATTGAAAACGAATCTGATACGTGTTTGATATTTTTTTTTATTTTTTTTTATTTTTGGATACTCTATGGGCACGTATCCTTCGCAAATTTGAGCGTATCCGTATTGGATACGTGTCGGACACCGACACGCAAAGGTATTTGGCGAATCCGTGCTTCATAGGTTGGGAGGGGTATATGATTTTGAATCATTCATTAATTAATTAACCTAACCTATAGTAACTCAAAAAAGACTTCAAATAAATTAATTAAAGCATCTAAAACAATCTTTACTGTACAGTTTAATCTCCTATATTTAAACTATCTTTCTATATATGAGATTCTACAACAAACACGTGTAACAAGGACTAATTATGCATCATTCTCACGAATTCTTGAGCAAGGAAGAATTAATGCATGCATTGCATTCATTAAAAAGTTACAGGATATTAAACCTGCACATACATACAACCCTCCAATTAGTAAGGTAATGTGCCATAAAAAATATCTATATCTGGCACGCTTTTGTTGTATGTGAGAGCTTAGAATCCAAAGTTGGCATCACAGAGAAAGATGAAATTTCAATGAATGTCTGAAAATTATTAATATTTTATATACTTACATACTTATAGTCTTATAGAGCTAGATTCAAGCCATTCCCTGCAAATGTGTCTCATGCACTTGTTACTTCCCTTTATCTAATCCACACTCAAAAAAACTTGATTCTTTTATATGAGATAATAGGAAAGACTAATAAGTACAAAAATTGGAAGTCTTTATAATTACAAACCTGAAGAAAATGAGGGAGCAACCTTGCACCTGTATTATATATGCAAAGTCCTTATAATATTTTCCTACTTAATTACTAGAATTTATGTATTGAAGTAAAACTAGAAAGCTAAACTATAAATATTATTATATAAAATTAAGTATAATTAAATACTCCTTGTTTACTATGATGAAGAGACACCGACACCAAGAAAATCAATGAAAGGAACTTCTTTGTGCTCAATATTAGGTTCATAATCTGCTTGTTCCTTTTCTGAAGAAGCCTTCAAGTTTGTGAATGTGGATGAGTTATCACAGAAACTCCTCAAATCATTCTTTATCCTTCCATCATGATCAGAAGAGCCAAGAAATCCGAAAGGACTTTGAACAACCCTCTTGTAATTTGGAAAAGAGAATGCATTAGTGGAAGAAGAACCTCTAAAAGTACCAAAGGATGTAGTGGTAGTAGTATTTGGATACATTCTGTAAAGAAATCTATCTGAGCTTTTTGAACATTCTGGTAGATAAACATTAGATCTATTGAAATAAACATCTTTCCCTCCTTTTGTAAATGAATCAGCTACAAGATTAGTATTACTTGTGTTTGTGGAGGTTGCAATATGCAAAGATGATGATGCAAAATTCCAAGTGGATAGAGAATTTCTAGAGGGAGTACGATTAAGGTTCCTAAAATCAAAGACTCTTGCATTCTCAAATCCAATTCTTGAGCTAAACAACAAGTCCTTAGATTTTGGTATCTTTTCAATGTTGGAATCATTGTATAGTTCTTGGAACCTTCTCTTTCCACATAACTTAGATTGTTCCCTTTGTCTTCTTGCCATTATAACATGCCAATGGTTCTTCACAGCATTATCAGTTCTACCAGGGAAAAGCCTTGCTATTAGTGCCCATTTGTTTCCATGAATTCTGTGTGATGCAAGTAACCTCTCTTCTTCCTCTTCTGTGAATGGCCTTCTGTTAATTCTTGGGTCAAGCTGGTTGAACCATCTTAATCTGCAACTTTTCCCTACAATTTTTTTAAGAAAAATGTTACATTATGAACATATGGTTATAATTAATTAATCATATATGTAGAGACAAGATTCTTATGTATTCTATAGATAGATGATGAAGAAAATATATATGTTCAATATATCTACAAAATATATAACATGAACTTTTTTATGAAATAATTAATTATGAAAATAGTTAAGCTGAACTCAGAACTCCTACAAATGATGAAAGATATTTTCTAGTTCAAGTTAGTTTGTAATATTATTAAATCAAGATACAAGTCCACTAAGATTTTTAATAAGGAAAATAATCAAAACCTAACTATATGTGAAATATTTTGCTTAAAAATACAAAACAAAAGTTTCCTATATACCTGATCTTCCTTGTAGCTTTTCAGCAATTGAATTCCAATTCTGGGCACCATATTGTTCAACAAGTTGCCTCAGTTTTTCATCTTCAACTGGTCTCCAGTGACCACGTGGACAAATCTTGGTTTCTTCACCAGTTGAATCAGCAGCTGAAGAATCCTCCATAGAAGAAATTAAGACACTGTTAATATTAGTAATTTTGTGCAAGAAATCTTGAACATCAAGGACAGTAGAGAAGTCCAGAACAAGATATATATGGAAGTGGAAGATTGGGGTTGGTTTAGGGTTATGGATGGGAAGTCACTTTTGTTGTCTTCACACGACAGATTATGCCCTATGTACATGTCATAAATAGACATAGTGTCATTGGCACTTGGACTTTTTTGTCTAACTGCTATTATTTCAACATAACATTTTTGTTTGATAGCAGTTTAGAGCTATTAGTTTAGTTGAGAGTGATAAAGTGATATGATGGTTAGAACGAAGAGTTTAAGAAATAAAATAAAAGAGGTTGTGAGTTTGAGTTTTTCTATGACAAATTTAAAAAATAAAAAAATGGAACTTTAAGACAATTTAATGGTTAGAATGAAGAATTATAGGTTAAAAGTTCAGGTCTTATTCATATACAACAAATACTAATGTTATATCTTCTATATTTAAGATTACAATCATCTATTAATTACATTAAAATTTATCCGATTATAAGACCCTCTTATCACATGGAGGAGTGATTAATTCATTTAGGTAAAATACAATTTCTTGTATCAACAAATGTTGTTTCCACTAAATCTTATACATGTATTTAAAAAACAAACTAAAGAATGAATATAGGGTGTAGTCCTAATTGAATGTTAAAGAATCATTTTCCTATTTAAAATTCCTATCTTTACTTTCCCGTATAAATAAAGAAGAAGAAAAATTCTCTTTATTGTTGCCATTAATTTTCAAAGTCCTCAATTATTATATAGAATCATATTATGACATCAGTAACCAATTCCATTTGTTTGGTTACCGTATAGTTTTTATTAAAAGGACATCTCTCCTTGATTATGGACTGGTTGATTTCCTACATCAGATAATTGTGACCTTCATAAATAAAAGCAGTTTCTAAGCAATGCTGATAAAGTTGTTGTCGAATAACCAATCTTAAAATATTATAGTGTGCCCAACAAAATCCTTACAAAAAATTTATTTCCCCAAGGTTTGAACAATATGTTGAGTGTATTTATCTCAACAATATTTCTATTATTACTGTAACTAATATGTTAGTTAATCTTGTTTTCTTTATGAGAATGTTACTTCAATTGGTAGTTCCCCTATAAAATTACATAATTTTGTGATTGATAAATTAAAATTAAATAAAAATATCTCACATCAATTGAACTTTGCCCCTTTTGGACTTTTGGCGTATACGACTTTTAACTTGAAGAACTCGTGTAATAAATGAAATTCAACAAATTATATATTCATTAGTTAATGCAAAAGACAGTTGGTAAACCCAAAAGTGATCATAACCCTATCTTGGAAAAATGACAGTATTTTTTGTGAGCTTTAAACACATCCACATGTACCCAATATATATATATATATATATATATATATATATATATATATAATATCAGCAGCATATCATTAAGAGAATTAATCCCCGAGAACTCAATTGTATTTGATAGGAAGAGTTTTGCCATCTATTGTGATTCATCTCGGCTTGAACAGTATTACTTATGGTTGGTGAAAATATATATGGTTTACAACAAAACAAATTAACAGCATTAATTAATGCTTACAGTATTCATCAGATTGACAAAAACGCATTGAACAATAGTATCAACTAGGATCAAGTTTCCCTTAACAAGTAAAACTAGGATCAAATTCCCCTTTAAAAAAACTTGGATCAAATTAATTAATACGTAAATCAATGAATCAACTGGCACATATAAACAATTATACTTTACAATGCAACCTAGCTTGCGTCATGGATAGTTTGGTTAGCAATCTTTTCTTCATAGACTATCAATGAATATAACGGTAAATATTAAAGATATATTAGAGGATATTTTTGGAAGATGATAGTTGGTTAGGAAATTAGGAATTAACTAGTTAAGTTTGTGTTAGTTACTTGTTTTACAAGCTTTCTTTTATTCTTTTGTCTTTTTCTCTCGTATAAATAAGTCATATTGGTTCACTTTTTATTCATTCAATTCAATGATAATAATGAGAAAGATTACATTTCAATGAAAGTTGCGATTCTCAATTTTTTCTCTTTTTCTTTCTTCTTGCTCATCATTTCTTTCTCATTTATGCATGACTTACACCATTTTAACTAGTAAAAAAATATTGAGAGGGATGATAACATGCATTTGTGATTGAGGATCTTTGTGGGAAAAACGTAGGGGAGGGGGCGGGGATTATACCCCAATGCTGCACTAATATTACATAAAAGTGTTATATATTGTATAGGTAGTTTTTTTCCTTAAACAATGTTGGTACTCTAAATATAAATACTTATAATCTGTTATGGTGGGGCTAATAATCATTTCAAGTCCAAATAGCTAGCTATCTTGTACAAAATTAATCTCTAATGTGATGTAAAATTATAGGCACAAGCATTTTGGTGGCGAAGTACACAAGATTAACTAGCTTGGCCAATACTCAATTGTCACTAAATGATAATGTAATTCATGGTGAATGACCATCTATTTTACTTTTTCTTCCGAGCAAAGTAATATATTAAAGGAGCACAAGGGTAATTACCCACATATAAAGGATTAGAATTAAGGCCTCTTATGTTACAAGAAATACAATTTAAGAGCAAGAATCTATGTACTAGTGTCCAAATAAACAAACAAATTCGGACTAACCTAACTATGTCTAATATCTAATTTGAATTAAGTAGTTGGATAAAACTAACCTTCTTTTATTTGAATATTGCATCATTCCCCATAATCCAAGTAAATTATATACATTTTTCCAAAGATTTATCCCATCTTACTTTTTATGCAATTTTGTTTTTTCTTACTAGCTATTTGATGGACATGAGAAAGGTAGGGAGATGTCAAAATCAGTTTTAATCTTAAGGATTAATTCAAATGTCGTGTAAGTATAGCATCAAGAAAAGTACTTCTAAACCGTCTACCTTTGTTTTCCATTCTTCAATTCCATATGCAGATGGCAAGTCAAATAAAACATTAAACCATATAGTGAAGTAAGTATTATTCTAATGTGTTTCTTAACCGATTGAGCTTCCATACCCCACGAAATCAAAAACTTATCTTCCTATCAAAATATGAGTATAGTTTGTCCATAACCATCAACAAACTAATAATCAACCTAACAGTAAAATTACTTCACTGAATATTAAATAGGTATCTAATTATAATTGGTGGAACTAACCATTCAACAGGATAACTCACATCTCAAACCAAATTGTCTTTCATCTAATTTTTTTTAACTTTATGGAGCAACCATAGGTGTAGCATAGTTTTTCTTTAAATTTGTTCCCATCAACAAAGATATTTTATTAAAGAGACTATTCCAAGTTTCCCACTCTTACATATTATGCTACAAATACATTTAAAGTACATTCCACATGTGTGTAAAATTTACTTGCAATATAGTAGTTCGAATTTCAAATATATATTGGAGGTTAGTGAAATACCGAGAAATTAATTTAAGGGGAAACAGAAAAAAAAAATGAGGTTATAGAGCAGATTATCGGATAAGTTGACCACCATGTTCAATTAGAAATTAGTTTATTTAGTTAACCATATGGTTGATTTTTTGAGAGCCCATTGACCATTTTGCCCCAAGTTTGTTTTTTCTCCTTTTCCAATTACATATCTTTTTTGAGAACCAAGATCATCTCTCATAATCATAATAGAGAGACAAATTTTTTATTTTTACATTTGTAATGAATGATAAAAATGTCATGTAATAATTATATTTAAAGGATAAAAATATTATATACTTATATTTTTTATATTGTTTGTGATGCATATGTCTCTATTTATTAATGGAGATGACTTTAACTTATTTTTTGTGATGTTTAAATTACACGATCATACACCATAAATTAATTTTTTTAAGTCTTACATATATACTCAAATTTTGCATGAAGTGATATACCATCAAACAAAAAAAATGACCTATCAGTCTACCACACCCAATAGCATTCTCTCATACCACACCTGAAGATTCTTAAATATCAAACATTGATTTTGGTGCATACCATATCTTAAAATAAGTTATTATTTTTGCCTTTAATCGTTGAAACCATCAAAATATTTGGCTACCCACCAAGATTATGAAAGTAATTGCAGAAGGAAACAAGATGAGCTGTCTAAATTAAATAGGTTAAGGACTATTACTTAGCTAAGTAAAAGTATAATTAAGAAGAAACTAGCCATGTTGAGGTAGTCTCTCAAATTTGACAATGACCTCAATAGAACCTTGAAGTAGTTCAACTATGACAGATGAAATGTATTCTTAACCATAAATAAAAAGGAGGGGTTAAAGCTAATTAACAAGAAGACATAACTTAGTTACCCAAAATATATTACCTTTATTAATACTACTAACTCTTCTACTATGTACTATTTATTTCACATTACACTTGTAATTATTTTCTAGACATGCATAGTATAAAATGTTTTTCATGAATCGTAATTAACTTTTGTTAGGTGGCACACGCATTATATATAAACCTTAAATCAAGTGGAGCCAACTTTGAAAATGGTAGAATATGCTATAAATTTTGTTGCTTGATTGAAATAAAACTACCACTACACCAGAGTTACCATTCAACATCGCTTATTTTGGATGTATAACAATACTTTTATGTGCTTTTTGTTTGACCACAATAATATATGATCATCATTAACAGCGCTTCACAAACGCCATTGTATTGATTATATACCACAGCGCAACACATAAAAAGCGCTGTCATATAGTGCATCAATACAACATCGCCTCGTCCACAAAGTGTTGTCATATAGTGGATCAATACAACAGCGCATCATCCACAAAACGCTGTCATAAAGTCTTAAATAAACAACACATGTTATAGGTAGACAATGCTTGTTGTTGTGTTGTTGAAGTTCATATATTTAACAGCGGAATAATAGAAAAGCGCTGTTGTATTATTCATAAATTTTCTCAAACATCACCTTAATACAACAGTGCATCACATGCATATCGTTGTTGTATTAATAATGTACCACAACGCTTTCTATAAAAAACATTGTTGTAGTTATCCTTTAACTACAGTGCATGTCAGGGCTTCGCCTAAAATTCGTTGTTGATTTGTATAAATTAATACATCTATATACATTTATTAGAAGAACAGACATTCTCAACAGCACAGACATTTACACATTCTGAATAGCACAAACACATTAATACATGTCAGAAGTTTGTTTTATTAAAATCAATACAATACAAAATACAAAAAATGAATATCATGTCAATTATGATTTGACATAGTACATAATTACATATAAAAAAATTACACAAATTACAAAGAAACAATATTATACAAATTACAAACAATCAAAATTAGACAAAGACTACTTGCATCTATTTTTTCCTTTTCTTTGATTGTTTTTGTCCTTTAGGGTCATCCTTGTTTGGAGGAACATGTTGATTTACCCAAAGCCCTTCATCGTGGTCATCTCTTGTATATAAATCATCATTCGTAGTTGGTCCACTCTCACGCGACTGATATGACCCAAAAAAAGATCATCTTCATCAATATCTACATATTCTTGGTGATCAATATTATTGACGATTATTTTGTTAGTTAAAAGAATAATGGATCATTTCATATCAGCTGGATCACTAACATAAAATACTTGTTGAGCTTGTGATGCTAGAATAAATGACTCATCTTTATATCCTGGCCTATTAAGATCCACTTGCATGAACCCTAACTCATCAACTCGGAAGTCATTGTTGTTATCAACCCACATACAATAAAAAACTGGCATCCTAAACATTGTGTAGTCCAATTCCCATATGCGCTCAATCACTCTAAAGTATGACATGTTCGCATATATTAAGTTTCTATCTTTTGCACTTCACATGTGTAAAGTTCGAGCAACAAGAGTCACACCACTATTTTGCCTTTTACTTTGATCATCTTGTTTTTTTCGTATAAAATGTGAACCTATTAATCAGGTAACCAATGTAGGATAAAACATGAAGGCTTGGACTATTGACGAATGTGCATTTATATTCAAATCCTCATCAATGTGATTTTTCAGCCACTTTATGAAACACCGATTATGCTATTTGGAAATCCAATTTTCATTCTTACTTAGGTAACACTTCCTTAGCATATCCTTGTGTTTTTCAACATATGGCTCAACCTCGTCAGAATTATGTAAAACATATAAGTGTGCTTGCTCCAATTTGGTTCTTGTTATAGTCAATATTTCATTCCCATTAATACATTCACCAAATGTTTTTTTATATATCGAGGCTTTGGAATGCCCATGAAATCACCATCGGTAAGGTATCCGATACAAAAATCAAGAGTTTCTTCAACAACATATCGCTCGATAATACAACCCTCTAGTCTTGATCGGTTCTTCACATACCCTTTTAATGTCTTCATATAACGTTCAAAGGGGTACATCCATCACATATAGGAAGGGCCACAGAGTTGTGTCTCTCGAACAAGATGAATGTTTAGATGAACCATTATGTCAAAAAAAGAAGGTGGGAAATACATTTCAAGCTCACACAAAGTCAAAATAATTTGTCTTTGCAATGCAGGTAATTTCTCAGGGTCAATCACTTAGCTACAAATTGCCTTGAAGAATAAGCATAACCTATTTATAGTTCCTCGAACTTTTTTAGGTTGAATTGACTGTATTCCAATAGGCAAGCGATGCTCCATAAGTACATGACAATCATGAGACTTAAGACCTTTTAACTTGAGGTCTTTCATTGATACGAGGTTCTGAATGTTAGAAGAGTACCTTTCTGGAACTTTAACACCATGAATAAATTTACAAAATTCCATTTTCTCCTTCCTCGACAAAGTATAAGCTGCTAGAGGTAGAAATGTACGTTTTCCCTTCATTATCGGCCCCAAATCCTTTCTTATTCACATACTAACCAAGTCCAACCTTGCATTCAAGCCATCTTTGGTCTTACCAGGGACCTTGAGTAAGGTACCTAGGAGACTTTCAAATAATTTTTTGTCAATATGCATAACATCGAGGAAATGTCTTACATATAATGAACTCCAATATTACAATTCAAAGAAGATTGACATTTTCTTCCACTCATTTGTGAAAATTTCTTTTGCAAAAGGTTTACCAAAGTTAGTATTTAAACCCTTTAGCTTCTGAAATAATTGGTCATCTGTCAACAACAAAGGAGCATGACCTTCTTCATTGTTTCCATCAAATGTTTTTCTCAATCGTCGATAGTGATGATCTGAAGGCAAAAATCTACGATGGCCAATGAAGACATTTTTCTTATAGTGTTCCAACCTTATTGAATGAGTATTGTCTTCACATATAGGACATGCAAAATGTCCTTTTGTACTATATCCAGACATATTACCATATGTAGGGAAATCACTGATTGTGCCGAACAACAAAGTCCTCAAGTTGAAGTTTTCTTCCCTATACGCATCATATACATTTATCCATGTCTCCCACATTTGCTTCAAGTCTTCAATTCATGGAGCCAAATATATGTCTATGGGATTTCCTGGTTGTTTAGATCTAGAAATTAACATAGATAACATCACATATTTGCGCTTCATGCATAGAGAAGGAGGTAGGTTGTATATCACCAACATCACTGGCTATGTACTGTGAGAGCAACTTTGAACATTATGTGGGTTAATTCCATCCGTTGACAATGCAAGGTGTAGGTTTCTTGATTCTTGACCAAAACTAGGATAATCGTGATCAATTTTCTCCATTGAAGAGAATCTGCAGGATGACGAAGCTTGACATCTGTAATCCTTTCTTCGTCATGCCATGTCAACTTCTTTGCATCTTTTGCATTGCTAAACATACGCTTGAATCTTGATTTGATGGGAAAATACCATACAACCTTTTTGGGATATGAGTCTTCCTTTTTATATCGTGATGCATTACATTTAGGACAAAACTTTAATGAAGCATAATCATTAAAAAATAAGATGCAATTATTTTCACAAGCATGTATTCTAGTGCAGTCCATACCTATGGAGCGTAACATTTGTTTTGCATCATAGGTTCGAGAAGGGAACACATTATCTTCCGGCAACATATCATTCAGAAGTGCAAGCAAGTCGATGAAACTCTTATCAGTCCATCCATTAACAGATTTCAACTTATACAACATTGACATTACTGCCAATCTTGTGAATTTAGTACAACCATCATATAATGGTTTCTCAGCATCACTTATCAACCATTGAAACATCTCATGACAATCCTGAAGATCCTCTTCGATAACGTTTGCCATTTCCTCGAAACGATCGTCTTCATATGCATTTGTGTAGTTGTCTTTCATATGCATCTCATCATCACAATCCATAATATCTCTTGTCTCACCATGTCTTGTCCAACATGTGTGACTTTGATCAATATCATGACACACTAAATGACCTTTTAACTCATTTGGAGTAATTCGGTTTGAGTAACAACATCTTAAGCAGTGACATACAATTCTATTAGGATTTTCAGCATTCTCAATTGCAAACCTAACAAATGATTTCACTTCTTCTTCATATTCCTTCGTCAATCGATTGACACTCATCCATTTTCGATCCATTTTCTATTAACAAAAAAATATAATGAACATAAATCCCTAAGGGTTGGAGTTAAACTCACCAAACAGAGCAAATGCATTATTATGAACGGAACCCTAACTCATAATGTAAGCTAAATGAATGAAATCACTTTCACTCATTTATAAGGAAAATATTTATAGCTCAATACAAGTTAAATATAATGTAATTAAAAAGGCAAATAACTATAAGAAAACTCATTTTCATTTCGGTGTTGAATGCGTGAATAATGATTTTGAGGTTAAACGAGTGAAGAATTTTCAAAATCGGTGTTGAATGATTTTCATGTTGAATAAGTGAATGATTTTTGGTGTTGAATGAGTGAATGATTTTTGGTGTTGAATAAGTGAATAATTTTGAGGTTGAATGATTTTCGATGTCGATTTTGAGAGTAAATACGTTTCACTACTGAGTAAATGAGTGTTGGGATTGTTAATGAATGTGTGAGAATGTGGAAACATTTTAATTTTTTAAGGTCTGATAGTCGTTGTCAATGATACCTAATAAACAGTGCAACCTAAAGGAAACACTATGGAAAAACTCCCCATTCAAATATGAAGGTAAGTGTTCGACAACACATTCTTAAGGAAACATTGTGGAAGATATAATATTTTTTTTACTAAGCCATTTTTTAATGAAATTCAAATTAGTAATTACGTTATGACATTCAATTAATGAAAATTAATTAAATATATAGAACAATTAATAATAAAAATAAATAACATTCAAACAATTAATGGATTAAGCATCGTGTTAAGCGATTAAGTGCAGAAGAAATAGTTTTGATCATATCGACAATGTTTCTTACCGCATGCGCTGTTGTATAGCTATAAGAGAATGAATGAGAGATAATTATTCAACAACGCTTTTTTGTTCATGCGATGTTGTATTCAACGAAAGCAACAATATTTTTTTGAGAATGTGCCGTTGAATGCAACATAATCAACAACATATTGTTAAAAAACGCTGCTGTATGGGTAAAACAACAACACAATCATACAAAAGCGTTGTCGAAAATCATTATTCCTAATTCTACAAATTAAAGTTACGCACACAACAGAAAATACTCTAATGCATACAGAAACAGAACATAACAACAAAATGAATGCATACAGAAACACCAAATGACAACTATATGAACACAACTAAATTTCAACTGAATTTATATATTGAACATTAATTACACTATTTACATAAACATATATTACATAGACCAAATCATAGACATTACATTGAACATTACTTGAATTCACTAAACTACAATCTGTGAAAAACTAATCTACTAAACTAAGTACAAACTTTGACCATTGTTCTCTAATGTAGTTGACTTGGTCATATGTATATGATTTGCCAACAAACTTGATTTCATTAGTTGGCCACTGCTTAATGATCTCCTTCATGAATTTCAACACGTAATAGTCATAATCTACTTGGTTTGTTTGGCAATGGATCTACAATTAAAATGAAGTAAATATATAAACATAATATTAGTTGGCCATTACACATATAATTGTTTGAGATGATTTGTGCAAATAGGTTTATACGAGTCCACTTGATTTTGTTGGGATTTGGTAACTTGTTTCAACCATTATTCAATTTGTAAACTTTCACCACACTAAACATTGGAAAATGTACTTAATTAATAAACAACTAGGAAAGTGAAAATGTAACTAAAAGTTTAAATGAGTAGTCCACTTACTTAGAAAACATATCTTTCATAGCGGCGTAGTTGTTCATATCACCACGTGCCAATGAGTCAAAGTAGTATATTTCTTTTTTGACCTGATTGATGGCAACCAAAACTCAATGTTGCATAACAAAACATATGTACATGTTTAGGAAATGTTAAGCACAACAAACATACTAAAGAAAGAAATGTAAAAGACAATTACAAAATGCTCACTCGGTATTAAAAGGTGCAAGAAATAAATCTGCATCTTCTTTATGATGGATGATATTATCTGTAATTCGTTCTGTTTTTCCCCAATCTCATTTTTTTCGTGCGACATCAAAGCGGTAAGGTGTGGGGATATGAACATCATCTTTTTCTTATTTACCTTAATAAAATTTTCATACAAGTACCTAATATATATAACACAAATGTTAGTCAATTATAACACACCGCCATACATAAGTGAGAAGTTAAAAAAACATAATTTACCTCATATATATACATACAACACTTGCACCTATACAATCACGTTCATATACATCCTGGACTTCAGTCATGGCAACATATTCATCAACATTATTCTCGTAGACTTCTTGGAGCTCACATCAACATTATCCATCAACTGAGTACAATAGTTGGTAGTCTTCTTGGAGCTCACATTCCCAGTAGATGGCTTTGAGCTCACTTCCCTTGAAGATGGCTTAGACTTTTGGGTGCTACTTGGGTGGAATGTACATTTTCCTAAAATATTCAACAAAAACATATCAATTATAGATCAATATATATAATATGAGTGAGCATAAGGAGAAAATACTTGTACAAGGTCTACTGGTCAAGCCACAAAAGTGTCTATAGCCCCTCCAACTATGAAGATATCTTCATCGAGAGGAATTGACAGCAACGCATTATCATCGATTGCATTGTCAATCGAGACCTTCACATGATGGTGTGGGATACGTGCATTATGCAGCATAGCATCAGCCAACTTGTGCACTTTCCCAACACCCACTACTCGGCTAGTTCGGGTATCCAGGAAAAGTTTGCAAGAACTGATTCCCTATACATAAGTTAAAACATATAATTAGTTAACAACTAAATTAAAATAAGTTAACTAAATTACCTCAGAAATGGG
>NC_032022.1:12080223-12111926 GCF_001865875.1 Lupinus angustifolius | reverse complement strand
GCATTATGCAGCATAGCATCGGCCAACTTGTGTACTTTCCCAACACCCACTACTCGGCTAGTTGCGGTATCCAGGAAAATTTTGCAAGAACTGATTCCCTGTACGTAAGTTAAAACATATAATTAGTTAACGACTAAATTAAAATAAGTTAACTAAATTACCTCAGAAATGGGAATCAGAATGGGAATGTTATAAGGGGTAGGTGTAGTGCAACTCTCATTGACGGTTGAAGGAACATTGCCAACATTACTAGCTAGTCGTTGCCACTCAGCTTCCTCCACCTTCATTGATTGCTCAAATTCATTGAACTTTTGAATGAGGACATCTAGTTGATTTTGAACCCGGCTCATTTGGGCTTTGGTTGCATGCTTTGGATGGGGTACAAATGTCCGCTGGCTAACCCCAAATCCTACACCTCATATACGACTAGGATAGATAGGTAGTCATAGTGCCTTGTCAAGTATTATGCGACTATCCGGGTTTGCCTCCTTTTCTTTTAGGGCAACCTGACAAATCAAGAAAAAACATAATGTTAATTAATCACATTTTGATAAATAAAGTATGAAAATTAAGTATAATTAAAAAAATATGAGAACTTACAACACGTCTTGCTGCTTCTTGAACTTCCTCATTGTCGATGACACAATCCTTGTTCTTGCGGGCATCCACCCATAGAACATCGAGTTCTACTCCATGTGGAGTCATAGGTGTATCGCTTTTGTTCTCCAACTAACAAAACATAACCATTAATAATGTAATTAGATATATAAATGCATACAAAACATAACCAATAATGTACAAATTAACAATATTAATATCAACAATCATATACAAAAACATATATACAAAAGTCAATACAAAGAATATGCATATTTAGTTGGAGGTTTTATAGAATGCGTAGGGTGACAAAAGTCTTCCAATCCTCTTCATCAATGGTATTTGCATATTTAGTTGGAGGTTTTAGGTTGACATTGCCATCAGCATCTCTGAGTAATTTTCTGGCATCAGTTTAGAATTGTCGGAGAGACTTGCCAGTCGATTTAAGGATATAATCCTTATGCTCCTCACCAACATCAAAAGTTGTCTGAAATAAAAACACATATGCATTATATATTGCATGCTTATACGTACATTGCATGAAAATGTAACACATATACGCACATTGCATGAAAAGACAAAAACTGAAAAATAAACTTATTGTTATTTCATTCCAAATACATTCTTTCACGACATTCCATATATCACTTCATTTCTTGACTTCATTTCTTGAATGTTAGCTTCGGAATCTGCCTAACAACAACACCAATGTAGCTTACCAATGCGTTGCCACCCTTTGAGTTTAATGGTTGGCCTTTAGAGTTCCATTGAACTTTTATCTTCACATCCTTACTTCTTGACCGAATGATATTCTTCATGGAAGTCATTCCACGTGGATGTCGTTTTTTAGCAACGATTTTCTTGTCTTGTGGAGTCGGTGAAGGTTCGTCACCACTATAAGAACCATGATCGTCACTTTGGGAAGCCATTGATGAAGTTTTTTTTAGTTTATGAGAGTATGAGGGTTTGCTGAGAGTGTGAGGATTTATTTTCGAGTAAGTTTGAGAGCGTAGAGGAAACGATACATGTTTTAGATATTTAAACTGTAGTAAGCATTTAACATCGCATATTAACGATATCGTTATTGTATTGATCTCTTCAACAATGCATATTTAACGTAGCATTGTTGTATCAACATCTTCAACAACGCATATTAAAGATTGGGCTATTGTTGCGTATCCAGTTGTTTACTAATTATTTTCATTAACACATCAACATCGCTATCAACGTTGTTAAATAGAATCTAATTGACAGCGCTATCAGAATTATGCGTTGTTGAATAGAATCTAATTGACAACGCTATCTGAATTATGGCTGTTGAATAGAATCTAATTGACAGCGCGGTCATAATTATGCATTGTTAAACTGAACTCATTTTTTCAAATTAACAACGTATTCGTAGTTATGCGCGGTTAAATTAACATTTTACATAAATGGAAAATATTTATATAATATGAATTTACTTAAATTAACATGAAGTAGATTATTACTATATAATTGTGTTTATTAATACGAAACTCGATAAAATATTAAACATTACATTTTGCTAATTTGTTTTTGTATTTATTAAGTATTGATAATTTGTTTATTGTGTTTATAAATAAGGAACAGTGTAAAAGTATTAAAGAGAATAACCATCCAAATAATTAACAAAAAAACAGAAATTAACATCCAAAATAATTGTTTTATTATTCATTCAGAGAGACAAAATACATTATAATGAACTTAATGATTTGGTGCATGCGAATATAATGAACTAAATGATTTGGTATAAGAGGAAATAATCTTGTCCACAATTTTTTCTTCGACTCCTCTACACAAAACTTGTATAACAGTTCATTGATTTCCTTTTAAAATCTGGATCCTTTTGTCATGAAGGAAATCAATGAACTTAAGGAATTGCTGGAGATGATGAAGAAAAATAATTCATTGATCCCATTTTTTCTTTTAGTTCGGTTCAATTGAAAGAGATCAATGAAAATTGAAAGAGCTCAATGAACTAAATAATTCATTCCCCTCTTCCTTTTATTTCCTTTCAATTACAAATGAAAGATATCAATCAACTAAATTTTCATCTCATGCAAATCTTGTATGACATCCACCTTCCTTCTGAAATCTGGGTCATTTTGCAAAATCAAAAGTTGTTAAAGACCTCCTTAACATGATTATGAAACAGAAACACAATTGTTTCCTCGACTCCTCTATACAAATTTGGGTATTTTTTCTCTTTTTCACTTTTTGCAGTATTGCTCTTTTTTTACTACTTTATGTTTTCTTTCTCATATCTTCATGAAAATACTCTTATAGAAACACATACTCTTAGACATTGAGTGAACCACAATATTTATAGATG
Organism: Lupinus angustifolius; assembly: GCF_001865875.1. NCBI lineage: Eukaryota > Viridiplantae > Streptophyta > Magnoliopsida > Fabales > Fabaceae > Lupinus > Lupinus angustifolius. The sequence continues at coordinate 12,108,976 of NC_032022.1, read as the reverse complement.
AGCAACCATTAATATTTCAATAAACGAAGAGACGTATAACCACTCACCCATTAATATTTCAACAACCAAGAAGTGCATAACCATTCAACCATTAATATTTCAACAAACAAAGAGACACATTACTACTCCACCATTAATTTCACGGACTTTAAAAAGTTGTAAAACATCAACCACGCATAATTAAGCAAGCGCGGTTACTATGTCATCTTCAACATCGCTTCCTTAAATATGCGTTGTTGCATATATTCACATCAACATCGCTTCCTATCAAATGCGCTATTAAAAATAAAATATTCAAGTCAGCGTTAACGTTAGTGATGTTCAACATCGCATTGTCAAGAATGCGTTGTTGAAGTTACACAAATTGACAGCGTCTGCTTTATTATGCGTTGTTAATATTCTTCCGCCCCATTTTCAACAGCTTCGTTCAAAACTGTGTTGTTGAATAAACCACTGTTTATTACGACATTTGGCATAGTGTACATATATATATATATATACATATATACACATATACACATATATAGACATATACACATATATATACATATATATATACATATACACATATATATACATATACATATATATATATATATATGTATATGTATATGTATATATATATATATACATAACACATCAACAGAAAAAATAGACCGTTAAAATGATGCAACTGGTACTCTCTTTTTCTCCATGCGCTTGTATATATCTTTGAGAGTGTGTGGCAGAAGCATAAATAGAAGGGTTTCAAAGAGCTTTCAAACAGTGAATGCAAAACTTGAACAAGCAAAAATGCATTTCATTCAACTGTCTTTATATGAAAACCATAATATACCTTTTTCTTATCACCTTTCCCACGTAACCTAAGCAACCCAATGTTCTCATCATCATAACCTGCATAGTAAATTTGACATCAATGGGCCCTGAAAATCCTCAACAAACTAATTTGACTCTTCCCATCTAACCCTTTTTTAGTATATATATAACATTCCTCTCTGTATAGCATACATATATAGACATAATTTTATGCAGTTTGCAATCTCAAAGTTCCCTCAGCTTACTGTTTTTGTCATTCTCATTAAATGTATTCTGTTACAATTGATCCTTGCCCATATTTAATATAGTTCCTGCAAAATGATATTTCAAAGTTCAACCATCCTTCTATTGAACTTAACATGTTGTGAATATAGAGCTGCCAATTTGCATTGCCTTGTCTAATTCAAACCAACTCCCTCATAGTTTACTAATGGATAGAGACTGAGGCATGTGGGTAAATAAATCTTTAACAATATGATTTTAAGTTATTTTTTCATTAAAAAATTAAAAGTTAAAAAATTTAAATTTTCCTTATATTTCAGTATTGAACTCTTTTTATTAAAGAGAAGATGAACTCCTTGATTTGGGTTTGGATCTCCAGTGAGGCAAACAGAAAAGCCTAAGGAATTAGTTGTGCTATATAATGATTTTATAAGCAACAAACCAAATTTTTATAACGACATTGAGGAGATTTTTTTATGGTCTTACACTATATAAATATGTTATGTTAATTAAAAAAATTAAATATTTATTATTATTGATCTCAAACAACATATGAAACAAGATATATGACAACAAATATATGTTACATGGATCAGTCCATAGCCTATCAAGATATGGACTCTATCTAACCTAGGGTTGTATCCATTTGTGACTTAGGTTTTAGAGCAGAGCAAAAGTGAAAATCTTATAACCATAAATATACTTATAAGATGACTTTGAAATTTTTATTTTTAAAACTTAATTCACAAATATACTCTAACTATCTGAATTCTCCCATTTATCGAATGGGTTCAAGCCTATTTGACCAAATTTGCTAGCTAGCTTTATTATAAAGGGGAAGAGTGAGGAAAAGAATATGTTTTTTCTGTGGGTACATAAAAAAATCTCATAGTCATGTTCACTTTGACGAGTCCCCAATTTCGTTCCTTTTGGAATTCCATTATTTCTACAACAAATTTGATACACTCATAAAATATATATTTTTCTCGCTCATCCTACATCATTTCATTGTTCAGAATATGAAGCTGTTTGAAAAAATTTACCAATACAAAACTGAAGTCTTAGCTTCATCAATATTGCACCATATCTTAGACATTTAATATTTTTTAAAGTGTAAGATTGCATTCCATCAAATAGAAAATGATAGTAGGTCAAGAGTTACAAGATGATCAATTATTATTATTGGACATTTGTAATATAATTTTTAAGAAGAGGAGGTATCTCTTCATGCCAAGACAACTTATCTCCTTAAATCTATTAATTATTTGATATGTGTCTTATTTCACTTATTGCTAAAAACTTTCATTTCAAAATATATTTGAAATATTATAAAATAAAAAATAATACATGTATCAAACAATCAATGTATTTAAAGAAATAAATTATCTCATGATATAAGAAGATATTTTATTCTCAATTTTTAAATGTATTATACATGAAAGATAAGTTACCATCAGATTTTCATGTATTATATTAGCCAAATGTCAAATGTTCGGTTTCTGAAAGTCATACTTGAAATAGGACACTCATGGATTATTTCCTTATAATAATAGCTTATACATGAATGAAAGGCAAAATCTTAAAACTACATTTTTGACATGCTTTTTTCATCCGCAATCTAGATGGTTGAAATTTATAGCTTCATAGAACACTTTGAGGCATAATCCGACATGAGTAAAGTAACCCATAAGAATGTATAGCAATTTATTTGCTATCATATTACTATACATACAATACTAAGTAACAACTTACAAACTAGGCTCTCAATTAATCAAAGATTTTATCATTATGTTTAAAAAATATTTTATAGACCACCAAAGTATAGGTGGACATCTACTGTCCCAAAATAGTGTATCACTTCATGTGTCACGACTTGTAATTGGTCAGAAAATTAATTAATTATTAAAATTTTAATTTGACTATATTTTTTTAATCAATTACAAATAGTTGCACATAAAGTAATATATTTTGTCGAACAGCATATGTGCCAAAAAGAAGTACGGTTCGTTCGCTTTCTTTCTTTCCTGATATTTCTCATTCTCCAAAATGATATTGTTAGTGGCATAAGATAATGACACTTAACCTACCTATACATTTGTTACCTCTGTTTTATTGTTCATTATATACCTTATCAATTCTTTTATTCTCTCAACTAATTATGAATAACCAATGTCTAGTCCAACGTGCTTCTAGTCAATTTGTCACATACAAGAATCAATCAATTAATGTACAACTTTATGAATATGAGTTTTGTTTCTTTAGCAACAAGGAAGCCCATTAACTGAACCAGGGGCCTATTAAAATTGCACATGATGGATCACTAAATGCTAATAGAGCCACCAAAAATACTCACTTAATCCTAGTTTACCTGTGTATTTTAATTATTTACTCACGTTTTGTAGCCTAAAATCTACTGATCCAAATATTGTTCGGTCTAAAATAATAGTTTAATATATGAAACTCTCACTTAGTAAGGTTTGAAAATGGTAGATATATACACTTATTCTAGAAGATACTATTTTTAGGATTTGAACATGTGACTTAATATTCAATCATTGTATTAAATTCACCCTCTATTATCATTGTATGCTTAGTTAGGACTTATCTTTTATATGATGGAGTGATGTTCCAAGATAATGTGTGAAGCACCACTATCTTTAGAAGATGGTGAGTTGAGATGTTCAATCAAAGTCGGTGAACATTTGCACTATTTGCTGCCATTTTTTGAGCTGAGGATATTACTTTTTGATTAGAAAATTGTGAAGTCTTAGTTGCTCACTAGAACAGGTCATGTGGTAATACCTTTGAGAGGCATGTTTGATGCCTTTTTATTCAAACAATTATCAATTTAGTTTAAAAGTTTATATTATAAAAAGGCAGATTTAATCTCTGAATTTGACAACCATTATTCAATTCAATCTTTGGACATTAGTGTTAGTTCAATCTATTGGGTAATGGTCATCCAAAGAAATTCCCACCAAATATATTGTATATCATTTTCTCATGATTTTTTAATAATCCTTAACATGTCGTCAATATTATGGCTTCTGTGAACATAGTCGCTAAATAATCCCAACGTGTTACATAGGGCAGATATTGTATAATTTGCTTTGGTGTTTTGGTTTGACGTTAGGCTTCATTGAAATTTGTTGCACGAAAAGTTTGTCTACGTGGCTGATATTTGGAATTTCTCACTCTTGGTCATATATTTTACTCTCTTATTTTCAATGCTTCCATATAAATTTTCTATTCCCAATGACATTCTCTTCCAAACTTATTCTACTTAGTAGTTTTAGCTTAAAATATGATTGGTCTTTCAAAAATAGTCATATGTTGTTTGCATGTCTTAACATAAGAGAGTTTGATGTCAATCAAACTGGTTCAGTAGAATACAACACGGACACCTTATAATTCATAAAATTTAGAGTAAATTATATTGACTGAATTTTAATTTTAATGAAATTATATAAATTACTTCTTACTTTTTACACATATATAAACCTTCTAATTTTTATAATTTCATTACACTAATCACTTCTGTATGATAGAAAAATGTGATAAATGTAATTTTGTTAAATAGAAAAATGTGATAAATGTAATTTTGTTAAACAAAACATAGTATATTATGGAAACAAGTCCAAATAATATATGAGTCAATATAATATAAAATGTGATAAATGTAATTTGGTTCATTACGATATAGTATAAAATTATTGATGCATTTTGTAACCAAAATAATAAAGATAAATTGATTTGTATATTATTTAGACTTGTCTCCACACTATACCATATTTTGTTTAACTTAATTGCATTTATCACATTTTTTATTTAAAATATTACATGTATTTCTCATACAGGGGTGATCAATGTAATAAAATTATAAAAAATTAGGGTTATGTAGGTCTAAAAAATAAGGGGTGGTTTGTGTAATTTCACTAAAACAGGAGTGTCAATCTAATTTACTCTAAAATTTAATTTAAGCAAATCAAATCATGCCTATCTAATTTCAAATCATTAATCATTGTGTAATTAGGTAACATTCACATTATATATTCCAATTGATTAACCAGCAAACAAACAACACTCAACATGCCATGTTTCCTATAATAAGAAAAGAAGTTCATAAAGCAAGGTGCATTGTTAAAAATCACGATTAAAAGACCAAATCCAAAATTATAGATCAAATATAGAATGCAAATCTGTATGCAAACAAGTTTTGTATCTACTCTTGGTAAATTTGAATGTAAATCTTTTTCCGTTTTTATTTTTAAAAATTGATATAACTTGTCTAAAGCATGCTGTGATTCTCAGCAAGAAATACAATTATGCTTGAAAAGGAATAGTGGTACACTTAACAACTACAATTTTATGATACACACCTCAAGAATAAAGTTAACCAACTCTAAGTAGGTTGAAGTTAGTACATAATACAAACCATGAAACTAATTTCACTACTATCAAAACTTGAACTCAACTTCTCTGACCCAACAATTAATTTCGTTTCATCCTCTTTATTCTCTCAAGAGCACCAAGCTTAGTCTCATTAGCACCATCCACTTCCCCATTGTTTTCACTCTCCTCTCTCTTCCTAATCAAATCACCAAAAACAGCATCAGGGACATCTTTTTGTGCAATCTCAATCTTATCATCGTCGTCGTCAGAGTCACTTTCTTCTGGTAATTCGATATCCTCATGATTTCCGCTTGTTTTTATCCCTCCATCGGACTGTGATTCCACTCCGGCGCTCACAAAACCAACCTTTCTATCTTTTGTCAATGAACTGTTAACTGCTGGGGCTAATTGCCTTTCCAGAGCAGCCATTTCATCCTCAGGGACCCCAGCCTCTTTCATTTTGTCTTTGGCCTCATCCAGATTCACAGTTTGGTCCTTTTGCATCAGATACTCGGGCAGAATAAAATGTGTCTGGAAAAACAATAGAAGTAAGATAAGAATACTAGCAAGAAATCAAGGTTACAGAATGAAAGGGGGAAACAACAATGAAGGGACTTAAGTACCTGGCTGTAGCTTGCAGAGACACTTCGCTTAATACGAAGCATTTCTCTGAAGGTATCTTCGTTTCCGTGCTGAACCTCAAACTCATGCCACTTGTTCCAAAAATCTGGATCAGACCGTGGATCTGCAAACTGAGAGGCAAAAACATATATTCCACGGGCACGGTCAATTTCTCCCAAGCTTTTTTCTAGCTCAGCGTACTTCAAACACATAGTTTTGACATCCTTGTCTGGAAGACCAGATTCAATTGCCTGCTCATAGATCTCTCGAGTTCTGGGAACACCAAATATCTCAGCTGCGCGAGCAATATATATTTCATACATGCTTAACTTCTCATTGTTAGGAACTGCCTTAGTTGCTTGATCATAAACCTTCATAGCTCGCTTTGCTAGTCCATAGTCCTCCTCCAACTTAGCATATTGGAGATAAAGTGGTTTCACTTGATCAGCTGGCGTCTATTTACAAAGCATGCACCCAAAAGACAGATTAAGTTAGCATCATTATACATTACTAGAATTCAAAAGTTATACTTGACATAAACAAACAGATCACCAGAAAGTAAAATATCATCAGATAATGCAATTAAATAGGAAAAATACTTGTTATATATAATCTTTGACAAACTAGATGCACTTTAAATAAAGTAAAAGCTACTGGTGAAGGTTACTCTAGTGAATTAATTTTTTTGCAAATATGTCGTAGTACTCTACACATAATACAAATAAGGTGCAGTGCATAATAGTATCACATAAATAGGATAGGTTGACTCATTTACAATTATCACAACATAAACCATCATGTTTTTATTCAATATAACACAATTTCATTTGCACAATCCTGCCCTACACTGTACCCCATAGAGCTATAAAAAATCATCTCTATTTTCTTTCTCAAGTTTCAACAAGTGAAGAAAGCCAAGCATTGATCTTGCTCGGGAGGTGAGTGTTCTTTCCAAAAGACAAGTCAGTGAACATTTTTATACTTTGTTTGATTTAGGGAAGAAAATGGGAAGAGACAATAGAAAGAAAGAACATGGACAGAAAGAGTGAGAAAATTAGTAGATTTTAGGGGTATTTAGTACCAGAGTGACTTTTTCTTTAATATACACTCATGCCCCTATAAAAAATACCAAGTTGTGAATGGAGGTAAGGGTATCCTAGGAAATTGGAGAAAAATTGCTTCTCTCCCCCCTTTCTCCCTAAACGAGAGAAGAAAATATCCCTCGTTTTTTGTTTTCTTCCTCTCTATTTCTCTCCTACCAAATAAGGAGAGTTTTGGGGCTGTTTCCCCTTTCTTCTCTATGTCTTTCTCCCCTATTTCACCTCAATAAAAAAAAGTTTAAATGAATGACACCACAAGGGTGCATGTGAAATTTTCAATGGAGTTCACTTCCTGCAACGATATTCCACCAAATCGTGGACTGCCAAACAATCTAAGTGATGTAATATACAAACTTCAGCAAGAGGACATAAATACAACAGATGGGTGAAAAAGTATATTACGAACAAGCTTTACAAAAGAAAAATGTGTCTACTGTAAAATCTATCTTTTTCCCCTCCACCTCATGCAACGTTTCATTTATTCAAGGGTTGGTCCTATTTGATTTATGCTATGACAACCAAACAATTCCAAGACCAGGTGCAGAGTCAATGAGAGTATAGAATCAGATCACTCAAGCAAGTCATGTTTGGGTTAAGCTCTATCTATTACTTCAATTTTCAGCCATTCTTAAACATCATGCTTGCTCCAATCCTATCGAGCACAAAGATCATATGGTAATAACCAAGAAGTACCCTGCAAATGGCGCCAATTCTTCATAATAAGACATCCAAGACCTAAAACATAGTAAACTTAATTCTAAAGTCCCCTATTTATACCTATACCCTGAAATCCAGAATATAATGAAAAATCACCTAACTACAGGTTAAAACACAGTTAAAACCATTTTAATCAACCAGTGTTCGTCTCCAACTAATTGCAACATCTCCATTGCAACCTATTAGCTAAAAACGATAAAAATATCCATCTCAAACTGCAGACTGACCTTCAAACGCTAAAAGGGCATTTTGCCGGATGATATTACAATATTGAAATATGCTCTTCAATTTGCAGGACAAGTAAAAGTTGCACCCTAAACGTTATAATATTGTATAAGCCTAATTGCATGAAATAATTCATGCTAGTGAAAGTCTGTATCAGCATTAATCTACATTGACTCATCAATTTTGATGTTTCATGTAAAAATAACTAATATTTTATAGGTCCAGCTTGAGTAATGGTAATTACAATTTACAAGCATAATAAACATAAGACAAAAATAATGAGCTTAAGATTGGTCTAGATTTGACACACTTAAATATATTCTTGGTCTGGAATCATTAATAATGATATAGAACTTTAAATGAAACAATTAATTCAAGAACAATTAGATTTGAGCAAAAAGCAACATGCTTACCGTTTCAACTGCATTCTCAAAGAGCTCTCTTGCTCTCTCCAATTTTGTCTTTCCATATCTCTTCACAAATTTAGACAGGTATGTCACCCATATGTCTTTAACATGGGGGTACTTGAATATCTTCACTCCTCTTTCATAAACTTTAAAAGCATCTTCAAAGTATTTATGCTCCTGCATAAACCAATGTAACGATTGTCAATCAACTAAAACCAGTAGGATTAAAATACAACGGAAATATTATACTAAAATGTGACAATTGTTCCATACCTCCAGAAAGTATGCATAGTTGATAATTATCTGTGGTGTGGCTATTCGTAAATCCAATATCCGCTCATAAACAGCTCGAGTAGACTCCAAAGTACCTAGGCTTTCCTCCAAATCAACATAGAAGGTCCACAATCTCAAAGATCTATGCAACTTCATCTGAACTGGTTCATTCCCATCAGCAGTGACTAAAAATTAAACCACAAGCAAAACCCAAAAGTTAGTTCACTCCCCCAACAAACATGATAGCATTAAACGACAAAAGTATAGTGTAACTGGAAAACGAAACATGAACACGGTCAAAGTCAATTTAAGAATACCTTTTCGCTTGACCTCAACTGATGGCTCTGCTGTAGCCCGCCTCATAAGCTCAAGTGCTCCTTGGAAATTCGAATGTTTCAGCTCCATTTCTGCCCACTCACACCAGATACTAGCCAGATTATCCACAGTTTTGTAGTTCACTTGAACTGCCTTGTCAAATATGACCCGGGCATTCACAAGATCATGGTGATGCTCATACAGTTTAGCAAAGGCAACCCACAAAGTATGAGGCTTTCCCACTGCCTTCATGGGATCAATCGTCCTTACTGCTTCCGTGTAAGTCAGGATCTGCTTGGCAGGATTACCATCGAAAAGCTTCACCCTACGGTGCCACTGTTCTACGTTATGAGGATTTTGGCGCAAAAGCACGCTATTGGCCAGCTCTGGCCTCCTCTCCATAAGATAATCCAACCGAGCCAATCTCAAGTCTATGTCATTTTTCTCATTCAACCAAAACCCATGTAAAATCTTCTTCTCAAACTCATCCTCCCATGATCTTTCTTTAAAACGAATATCTTCTTCATCATCCTCCTCCTTAACACCATTCTCTTCTTCTTCCTCCTCCTCATCGCTTAAACCAATCTCCTCCATCTTATAAGCAAGCATGCTCTCTTCAAACTGCGAGTAAGAGTCAAAGATAACGCTAAAATCCCTCACGGTGATGACAGTGCAAATACCCTCCTCAAAGACATCCCTCGCCTTCTCATGCAAACCCCTCCTGATATAATACTCAGCCAGTGAAGTCCACAACCGACCAACCTCATCCGTGAACTTCCTTATCCCACCCCTAATGATGGCATCCACATTCAACCCAGACACCTCATTCGCATGCCTCGTCAACAAGTCACACAATTCTAACCACAGCCTATGCTTCGTCTTCCCCTTAATCGAATAAAACCGATCATCATTCAAAACAGACGCTAATCTCTCAGCAGCCTCTTGCCACAAACTCGAATTAACCAAAAACTCTATAAAATCCTCAATGTGAGAAGGATCATACTTCAAGTACCTTCTATAAACCCTCAACGAGGTCTCAATAGGGATACCCTTCTGGCTCACAAAAACAAGATAAGGCTCCCAAATTCGATCATGCTGCGTGACCGGGAGCGCGCAGAGCGCCCTATCAAACGCCCTCCTAGTTCTCATTACCAAATTCTGCTCTGTTAGGGTTTTGAGGTACATAATCCAAATCCTGGGCATCTTGTGCATCGTGACAAGGGCGCGTTCGAACGTGTTATTGAGAGTATCGTAATGAGAGTGAGTAATTGGAAGGTTTCGAACGATATCGAGGCGTTCGCGAAGGTAAGCATGCCAAAGTTTGTAGCTTCCGGGGAGAGCCTTGAGGGCACGTTCGTAAATCACGAAGCGCTTTTTGAATGGGGATTCAGAACGAGCAATGAGGTAGCGCCACCACAGTTTGAGGCTGAAGGGGTTTCGGAGAAGTTCTTCTTCGTAGAGAAGGTCGTCTTGGGAAGGGTATAGGTCCTGTGAAATCGACATTGTTAATTATGGTTTTGATGAAGTATTGATTTGGAACCAAAATGTAGAACCCTAATTAGGGAGGGAGAGGAAGTTATCGGTTTATGCGGCGCGGCGGTTGGCGGCGGAGGTGGTTAGTGTTGGTAGTGACCAAACCTAAGAAGAAGAGGGAAGGAAGTGGGATATGAAAATAGAAAGACAAAAAAGCGTTGGAAGGGCTGGATTTATTATTTATACTCTAATTCCTTTTATTCATCAATAATAATTCTTAGTAGATTTTGCTTAAATACAAACAAAAAAAATAGTCATTTCATAATCAAGTTATACATGGAGAGTGAACAATTTATCTAATATGTAATTAATTAAGAGAATAACAAGTGTTTGTCTACGTGTAAGTGACAAACTCCAAATGTTTAAATGTTCGGACGATTCTGATAATAATATTTATTGAGATTGGAAGTCACAAACTCCGAAGTGAATTAATTCTTTATCAATAAGGTGAGCGAATTTCCTTAATTGTACCTAAAAAATTAATTAAGAGTATATTGCACTAAAATTTAACTTAATTATATTCATCATTCTTTTTTTTTTTGTTTAAAATATTACATACATATTCTTTACATGATAATTAATATAATGTATGTATATTGATGGAAGTTGGTTTATGAGTGATAAGGATTCTATGTTTGTTATATAAGTTATTTTCTCATAATTATATAAAAAAAGATATATGGAAAAGACATTAGAGGAGAAAGATATATAAGTCAAACACATCGATTTCAATCTTGCATTATAGGATGTTTTATAATTTCTATTTTTACATTAACTTTATAATTTCCGTCACTTCATTCTTGTGACTCTATCTTGGCCCTATCTCTTCATTCTACTATTAACTCTCACATATATAATCACGTTTCTATATTAAATCATCATACTCTCTCTAAGATGTGAGAACGTGTCACTTCACTCTTATCCATTTTCCATCTAGTTTATGTATAAGAAAGAAATCGATCTAAACATGCTAACTTACTCTTATATGTGATAAGGTGTTCCTCATGCTTCTTAGAACACATGATGATTATTGTAAAATCAAAAGTTGAGGAGAAATATAGAATATTCCTAACTTTTGTATTTGTTTCACCTAAAGTAAGGTATTTCATGATCATTCCAAAAATTTAGCTTATGATATTCATCTAACTCTACATGGAGTATATAAGTGTTAATAACTTTAAAGATGTCTTTCTTTGCTACAAATTTAAGGTTTAAGATCATATCTCCTATTCCTATTACAAGTATACTCACCTTATTTCTCGATTTCTTCTTAACGTTGTATCACAACTTAAAACATGAAGTATGTAATTCTCTTAAATTTTCATCAACTCACTTAGTTTCATGTAGGCATATAAAATCGACCATCATCCTAATCATTTTATCTACTACTTTTATTGATTTACTTATAAGAGTACCTATGTTTCCTGTTCTAATTCGTATTTTAATCTAATAAGTTAGCTTCTTTGTCCGCACCCCACTCAAGGAAATGCGGGACCCTTCCTTATTTTTCACTACATCTAGTAGTGATGTTGCGGCCTTTGCAATTTGACATTGCATTAGAGCGATCATATTAAATCTAGACGACAACTTAACATTAATATTGTTATATCATTTACCCATATAATGGAGATTCAACAAAGTTTTTCAATGGTTGTCGATTATCTTACACAATCTCCCCATTTTATTCATAGGATCAACTATGTATTACATTATTCTACTACTACATTAATATTTTAGTGTCTTATATGTTAATCCCAAGAAGAATATCGGCTTATCATATCGCTGTATATTTAAGAAAATGGGAATCAAATGTGATATTCTAAGTTTCCTAATAAGTTAATCAAAACCAAAAGAAAATGGGAATTAAAATACCACCCGCTAGTAAAACAAATATACAGAATTGTTTCTTTGTTCAACCTAATATAAAAAATTCTAAGAATATATATCCAACATGTCATATTTCAAGACAAATATTATTATATTTTTTGATGTCATAATTTAAAACTAAGTTTTAATTAGAAATAAAATTTTAATAAGTTGTCAAAATTTTATTACTTATCTACATATATGTTTCGATACAAGTTTTTCTCGTGCATGATAAAAGTTGAGAGCTAGTGAATTGAAAACATGGATAATATCCACGGGAATTTGAGCCTTTTAAGAACCTCACAATCTTATACTTTAATAACATCCACAAACTGAGATACCCCAAAATCATATGAAATAAATTTGATACAACCATACTGAGCAAGTAAATAACTAGTAGAAAAAACACAAAAGCAACCAACTAGCATGGCTTTGGAGAATTGTTTAAGAGTAACCACTATTGGCACAGCAAGACCCCAATGTGTTTCTCCATTCTCTTCAACTTCAAGGGAAAAACTTGTTCTACCAACTTACAAAGGCTTCAAGAAATCCATGCTTAAAAACTCAACACTACCTAACCCATCTCTTTACGCAACCCATGGTTCCTATAGAAAATCAAGTTTCATTTGCAATGCTCGTGAAGCAGTAGATGGAGGTAATTAACCACTATACTAGTTTTTCTCTTAATGCTTCTTCTTTATATATTTTTAAGGATTCGGTGAAATTTGGAAGATATAAAGATATACAAGGTATAGATTTGTTAGTATGGTAACAAGAAACTAACATTACAATATGTTTTCATTTTCTGTTAGTATGGTAACAAAAAACTAATATTACAATATGTTTTGTGGCTGGACTTGCACCTTATCTTATCCATTATAATTTAAATTAATGCACGTGCTTTGACTTCATGATGATATTCTTGAAACCAAGTACAAATTATAGCATGTTATTTGAGCAGCAATGTATAGTTTTTAGGGATATTTCTTTTGAAGCATATATTGTTGTTAGTGGGAGCATGCTAGATTTTCTCACTAGCCAAGTATTTACTTGAAAGAAGTATCATGTTGATTTCCCAATATCATATTGGAATTAATGGATATGCGGTAAGCTAGTACTCCTCTAAAGTAAGATTGTAAAGTGATCAAGTAATAATGTATCGGCTAAGATATTAATGCATTTTAGATTAAAATCACCAAGTAATTTATAAGTTATCCAACCAGCTTATAAGCTACTTGGAAGACAAATCCTTTGTCCCAGAAATTTTTTGTCTTCCTGTCTATAGTCATTTAGATTTCACCAAGTAATGTAAAAGTTTTATTTTTTCTTTTTTAGAATTTTCTTTTTATTTAAATGACATTTTTTAATTACACTAGATAAGAAACCAGGACAGGACATGAACGAAGACAAATCTGTTCAAACTAGTTAATGGTATCTTATAAAAGAACTTCCTACAATAAACTATGTTCTCTCTGTGTTCTGGTGTCTTGTCTAATTGTACATAATACATGTTCAACTTTTGCAGTTAGAGCAGTGACTGACTCAACCTGGGAGAAGCTTGTGATAGGAAGTGAAACCCCTGTGCTTGTAGATTTTTGGGCACCATGGTGTGGTCCATGCAGGATGATAGAGCCTATTGTTGGTGAGTTAGCCAAAGAATATGCTGGCAAAATTGCATGCTACAAGCTTAACACTGATGACAATCCAAGTATAGCTACAAAGTACGGCATCAGAAGCATACCAACAGTTCTTTTCTTCAAAAACGGAGAGAAAAAAGAAAGCATTATTGGTGCAGTTCCCAAGTCAACTTTGTCAGCAACAGTGGATAAATATGTTGACATATGATGTAAGAAAATATGATAAAATATTGGTATTTTGTATTGCAAGGAATGAAAGGAGTTGAATGGTGGAGAATGAGAATAGAAACATTGCTATTTGTAATTTTCTTTCATTCTTTTCCATGCCTAGAAGGCAAATGCTAGTGTTTTGTTTATAAAGTCAAGGACCATCTTTCCATCTGTATCCAGATTCAGATTCAATCACTTAGAATAATACTGTGTACTCATTTTTTACTTACATTTTATAAAGGTTACATTAGAGAACAAACTTCATTCCACTTTTGAATGTTGATTACTTCCTATTCTTACTATGTAGTAACTTCAAATCAATCATTGCTAAAGATAGTAACTAACACTATTCTCTCAACAACCAGTTGCTTTTTGTAGCCCAAAACTCAACCATCCTCAAGTGTGCAAAATTGCACATTTATCAAGGATGATTTTTGTAAAAGCCATGAAGATAGAGAAAGAAAAAAGGTTACAGATGAAATTCACAAATCAGCCCCATCAGCTACACAACCAGCCAACAAATTTTCATTTCTTATATATAAAATCATTATATTGGCCTATGTCCTATCACTACCCATTTGCATTCTTCAATCATCAAGGGGCTAAAGGCAATTCTACCATTTGCTCATGCTGCACAAGCAGCAATAAGGAACCACAACATGCAGACCATATAAAAAGGCTTTCATGGAGATGGTTTCCAATCAAATTGCAGATTATTAAAACCGTTTACGGTTCCTAGCCCGCTAAGTAGTTGATTTGACAAATCTTGTTGATGATTCATAGCTTGATCCCTAGCAATGAATGCCATTCCTCCCCTTCCATTCATGACTGAGTTATTTCCCATAGCAGCTCTCATTCCATTAGCCATAACATTTTGACCAAGGTTCATTGTCCCATAGCTATTAATTCCAGCACTTGAATTACTGTTCAGTGCACCATTGCCCATCAGGCCATTGCCACTGTTCCGCCCTGTATTAGTGCCCGTTGGCAAAACACCATTTACATTCTTCATACCATTTCCAAGAGAAGCAGCACCAACCATCTCGCCTGTGCCATTCATCTGGGACGACAACATCATCTCGTGTATGATTTTCTGGACTGAGCTCTGAGTGTCGGTAGGGCCGGCCTCACCAGAAAGAGATGGCTGATGTTGTTGCATGGAAATATTAGCCGGTGAGTTTGTTGTACCCATGTGATTGGCAGATGTTAAGGAATGGTGAGATGTTTGTTGCGGGTTGTTAGATGAAGATGGTGTTGGTGCTTGAAAAGGGGACGAGTTTGGTTGGGCCTGTGGCATAGTATTGGAGGAACCTGGGGATGGAACCTGAACAGAACTACCTCCATATGGACTGCTTGCATTGTTCATTGAATTTTTTCTGGAATTCATGGAGTTTTGGTGGAGCAGTCCGACGATAGTGCTTGTGGTGGTTGGTGCAGATGCTGTGTTATTGGAGTTATTTACATTAACCATACCATTTTTGGAAGCAAATTGCATGGCAGTGCCTTGTGATGAAGTTTGATCACCATTTGAATTATGGTCCAACATTTGCTGATGTTGCTGCTGCTGCTGTTGCTGTTGTTGTTGCTTTTGCTGTAATTGATCTTCGTGCTGTTGTGCTTGACCACGAGGTCCAGAGGAACCACTATTTCTCCGAGGGAATTTGGTTAAGCTCTCTGAGAGAAGGCAAGAAAAAAACATTCAGTCACCCCATAACAATCATCACAATCAAACAAATGGAAATAGTTATTAATTTACGGAGAAAATAACACAACTAATAAGTTATCTCAAGGACCAAAACTTTCCTTTGGTTAAGTTACAGGACATTACAGAACTACTGTGGAAAGAGTTTCAAGTGTTTGTGTATAGAGATTAAAGTGAGAGAACACTTCAAAAATGGTTACCCATCTAACTAAATCATGTAAAAAAATGTTCCAATACTTGGGACACAAAAGGCACATTATAGGACCCTTTTGCCTCTCAAGAAGTTTGGTTTACTTCCACCAGCCTCCTGACCCATTACCTATTACCCTCCTCAGACCCCACTAAGTGAGAGTCTCGTGCACCAGGCCTCCTAAATATAAAGTGATCCATGAGAATAGAAGTTAGACTTAATTTCATCTCTCTTTAACTTTCAAAACATGCACTTCTTTGAAACTTCACCCAACCCAACATGAAAATGCCCTTCGCCATCCGCAAAACCCAGACAGTCCCTTAACAGACACTCAGTTACACCAACTTGTGTCTCCAAGATAAAACCTTGACCAGATCATCAACAATCTTCAAGTCTCTTCATAAATTAGAGGCAATGTCGTCTGGAATAGATTTCATTACTAAGCATAGCTGTCAATGGTATGATGCAAGATCATCAAAATACCAACCAACAACTAGGATAATGTCGTTGTCAACAAGTGTGATACCCAAAACTGTTTTAAAACATAATATTAAAAGGTAAAATAAAAAAGTAAATGCATCAAGTCAAGACTTCAAACTTCTATTCTATACAATGCTAATTAGAAATGGTAAACGAAATTGTAACAGTATATAGGATGGCCAAGTAAAGCAACTGGTCTCTAATAAAACATTATTTGATATCTACATGCAAACTGTCACACTTACAATCAACCAGTAAACAGATTATTAACGTACCCATAGGTCCAGTCCCTGTTTCTCTGCTGTAATCTATCAAGTCTTTCATACTATTTACCACTTCCGATATCTGCAACAAAAACAAGAGACAATAAAACAAGTTTGTCAAGTTAACTGTGTATCTTCCTCAATAAAGTTCATATTTATCTGATCAATTTACTATTCATTCTACTTCATTAGATAACTATCATTCACTCTTTTATTAATAAAGCATTTATGTCCCAAAAAATAAAGGGATGGTTTATTCTCTTTTTGGAATTGGCAAGACTTCCTGATTTATTTAGCATTCGATAGCCATTCTTCCAAAACAATACATACGAAATTATTTACCAAAACATAAAAGTACCACCAAAGCATCAGCCAACCATTACTGGTCCAGGCGAGGTTGTAAAATCGATTTCATATGTAAGATCAGGAAGGGGAGAAAACCCATAAAACGTGAAAATAGTAACATGGATTGTAAGATCCTTACTTAAATACTACAATATATATATATATATATATATATGTGTACATATATATTATGTATGCACATATAAATATTTCTACAACAACAACCAAGAACAATCAAGCCTTTATCCTTGATGCATTCATTTGATCTACTTTCCTTACGGGAACTTCTATCGGTCTCCTCCACACATGTTCAAACCACCTAAAGCACAATTCTACAATCTTTTCTACAAAAAGAACTACTCCAACTTTCTCCCTGATACATTGATTTCTAATTCTATCTTGTCTAGTGTGTCCACTCATCCAATACAACATTCTTATCTCTGGTACATGGAGTCTATTTTCATGATGCATTTTACAACCCAACATTCAGTATAACATTGCAGGTCATATAGTCGTGCAGTAAAATTTGCCCTTAAGCTCAAGTGAGAATTTTTATCACATGACACCGGAAGCACTCCATCATTTCATTCTATCCGCTTGAATCCTATGATTCACATCTTCACCAATTTCCCTATAGTCTTGTATGATTGACCCAAGATACCTAAATCTAGTGACTTTTGGTATGATATGATCCTCAATCTTTACCTCTACAGTAGGGTTTGTTTGTCTCTTGTTAAACTTACACTCCATATACTTTGTCTTACTTCAACTTATACAGTCCATGTGCTTCCTAATGTCCACATTTTTTGCTTCCCATTTAATTTCTCTCCAAGTCTCCTACTAAGACAATATCATCCGCAAAAAACATGCATTGAGGCACTGCTTCTTGGATATGAGAAGTAAGCAAATCCAAACCAATGTAAACAAGTAGGGACCCAATGTTAACCTATGGTGTAGTCCTATGGCTATAGGAAAATCTTCTAAAACCCCATCTTGTATTCTCACATTCGTTTTGACCTCACCATACATATCTCTAACTACTCAAATGTAGGCAATTCAAACACCTTTATTCTATAGATCTTTCCACTATACCTTTCTAGTCACCTTATCGTACGCCTTCTCCAAATCAATGAAGACCATGTCCAAGTTCCTTCGGTTCCTTGTGAATCTATCCATCAATCATTGTAGTAAATACATAGCCTCTATGGTCGACCTTCCCGATATAAAACCAAATTAACTTTCAATGATATTTGTTTCGACATCCCTAGCATATATAAATATTTCTATACACAAATCTATACGCACATAAATATATGTATACATACACACAAACATATACATGAATGAAACAATTAAGAGAAAATAAACATCAGACAAGCCCCACTAAAACCATTGTTGAAGACAATAAATATATTTCTCTTCCAGCAAATTGTAGAAGAAGAAAAAGTAATTTCTTTAATGATTACAACATAGTAACCTCTTCAGCTGGTGACTCTCATTTGCCACAGCCAAGCCCACAACATCAAACCCTACCGTCACAGGTTCACACCAAGCAAGCACCACGTGGAAGAACCGAAAAAATCCAAAGCAAACAAATTCACCATCGAAAATGAAGTTACGAAACAGTCCTGATGGATGAAGGAAACTAACTCTAACAGCAACTACAGCCATTGACTCAACGAGGAATAAGCAATGGAGTGAGGAGAGGAAGAAGGCTTATAAAGTTTTGGGATTTTTTTGATTTGGTTATTTTTTTGAATGAATGCCTCTGATTGTGAAGGGAGCCAACTAAGAATTTAGGGTATATTTCCGAATGGGCCTTGAGTTGTGTTGCGGGTCCCTATTTCTTTTACCCTCAGACAAGCATGGTGTTCGCAAAAAACATCCCGATTTCACAATCCAACGCATTCGCCTGATGATCTCACAAAGCGAAGCTGACATGCAGATTTTGCGAAACGAAGAACGGTAGAGGCTGTGAAATCATACAATTATATGGGGGAAGATTGTGTTAGGTAACCCCTAGTCAGTCAGTTAGAAATCTATTATTGAGTTAGTTAGTTAGTTAGTTAGTTTGGGGGCTGGAGTAGCTAGAGAAATACAGCATGTCGCCTATAAATAAGAGAGGAGTTATAAGGTGAGGATACCTAGTCACTTGTAGAGAGAACTGGGACCTTTGCCCTTTGGTATAGGGAGAGTTCTAGGTCTCTCGAAAACCAAGACAATCCAGTGTATTAATAGTGATTTCCATCAATAATATTCAGTTCTTATCATAATCCGGAACAGTTTCTATCACATTGCAATTTCGACTACCTTGGTACACGACCGCTCCAGATGCCGATATTTCAAGGTTTTAGAAGTCGTTGAAACTGTATTGCGACCACAATTGTGGCCGCATCAACCGCAAATACCCACAATTGTCCAAAACATCAGGGATTTTGAAGTTTCCGAAACCACTACTGAAACAATTATTTAAAACTTTCCCAGGTCCTCTCTTGGGAGAAGACCCTCTTACAAACATTTATTCAGGAAAACAGAAACATAGATAACTGCTATATTTTGCAGTCACATTAAGGGAAACAAAACGAAGGATTTCCTATTCCAAACAACAAACGGTGTGGTGTTCTGTTCACAAATGTGCATAAATGACATTTCAACAGGCAAGATTATGATGGTGCAAGTGCAAAGAAAGAAACATGATAGTTAAGGACAAAGAAATCAAGGGTGATATGAGACATAAAATGGAAATATATACACATTTAAATATTTTCCCATAGGTATGCAGGTTAAATGTATAAAAAATAATAGTAAGCAATGTTTTAGAAAGGGACCATTACCTGTAGGCAGCGCACATATCTCTTTGTATATCCTAAATCGTTAACTAGAGGAACTTCTAAAGCTTTAGCCAACTGGCGGGCTGAAGAAACAAACCTGGAAAAGAGGCATATAATTTTTAAAAATGAAACTTTATAAAAAGCAAGCCTAATTAAGTTAGACCAAAAAAGAAATCAAGAACGTGGTAGTGCATGCTAAACTGTAGACACGACTAACAAAAATCAGAGTAGCCGTAAAAAGGAAATGGTTGTATCATCATGCAACACATTCCTGAATGTCAACAGCCTTAGATGCATAGTCATCACTGTTCCTAACATCAGCTACACCTGAATCTAGACTTCCATAATCACCTAGGAAAAAAGTTTTCATCGAGAATGAAACAAAATCAAAATATACAAATCTATATTCAACAAAAAACTCATCCAAGTTAAGAACCAGTTAATCCATATCTAGATATAGAACTTTGATATTACAAGGTTAAGACAAATGTTTATATCATCTGTTAATCAGGAGTGCAAGTGAAGAACCGCTATACTACGGTGGCCAAACATGTATCACATAAACTGATACATTTTCTTTTAATATATTAAAAATATAAATTACACTCCACTTTGGACACACCAGCGATCAAGCTTTACATTATACAAGTGGAATTAACACCAAAAAGAAGGGCTAAAAGGAGAGTAACAAATGCAGACTACACATTACTTGATGAGATATGCATGGTGAAACATTCACATTAAATCCATACAGAAAAGGAAATAAGCCAGGGCCAATATCATCGAATAAGAAAGTTACAAGGTAGTTAACATACACAATGTTCAAGTTTACTATAAGACTAACATCAGTAAGAATTCAATAGATGTGGCCATAAATACACATCATAATTAAATAACTAGTATAAGGCTCAACAGCTCAAAAATTAACATGAAAGTAAATGGCTAAATGCACTCACATATTGCAATTATTTTGTAACTCCGGAACAGATATATTTGGTGTAGCACTTTGAGTAAAAGACTGGTATTTTTGAGTAACCGCTCCAAGCTGACTAACCTGTATATAATATAATAAAGTAAAAATAAGAATAAGTAACCAAAATGTAAAATATTTAAGTGCATAAGTGAGAACTACTTTGTTAAAATCTCTACAATGATAAAACCAGCATCCCGAAATGCAATCCTAGCAAGAATTTAGCTACAATCAGAAATTTCTAGATGTTAGGCAAACATCTTATCACGTAACACTCTCAACTTGCTACATTCAGATGAACAAAAAAAAATCAAATCTAACAACAGAATTTTCACTCATTGCTGCTGAATATCTTGTAAGCATCTTTTTTTTATGTTTATCTTGTAAGCAACTGCTTATGCAGTAGCGAAATATATGGATTTGTTTTCAAAAAATACAAGGAGTAGAATATATGGGTTTATTGATAAATCAATCACGTAACATTGTCCATTTAAATAAACAGAGAATATATTCTTATTTATCACAAAGGGCTCCCATAATGCAATTACGTAATCAGCACCTGAGGTATTAACAATCTTCTGGGGATGAGCTCTTCATGGCGCCGAGCACAAAATTCCCAAGAGCATATCTGAAAAAGAAATAATAGACACGACGATGTCAACAATTATAATAGCATACAAGCAGTTTTCAGTTAAAATCTGAAGTGAAGTCATTATTTCAATAAATAACCTTCAGGTCTTGAGAAAAAACGATTCGAAGTTGACCATCACGAACAACACGAAGATGCTCAAAAACACTTTCCTGTATTGCTTTTGCATAATCTAGAACAATCTGGCCAGAGGCATTATGATATTCACGTGGCATGTCAACATAAAGCAGCTCTTCTAAAGTACCACTTTCATACTTTATTTTGTAAAGCCTGGGAAGAACCTCAACAGTTGCTTCTGAAAACACAAACAATCATTCAGAATGAGGATTATACATTACAGACATTCTAAAACTACCCAGATCACATATTTGACAAAAAGTTGAGATGCCAACATTCAAATTGTGAACTGAACACGGAAATACTGAAAAAAAATAACACAAAAACTTACCAAACCCACGGCCAGGTTTGTGATTGCATATTTCGCAGTGCCATACATCCTGAAAATATTAAAACAATCATCTTTTAGCTTAAACTAATGCTTAGCACTAATGAAACTTCAATATCCGGAACTTTGAATCCCATAAAATATTTGTGGCAATATTTAAGGCAATAGTTACTTGAGTTCTGAGACATAACAATATGGAAATCACAACAACAAAATCAAGACGGCAAAAACCGAGTATAGTACAATGAAACATGCATTCAATTATCAATTTGAAAACATAGATGGGGTTATTATCTAGGCATTGGAATTAGCTTATAAGGTTTCCTCTAGTAACATACCTGAGGGAAAACTCCAGTTGTTTGTCTGCCACTTCCATACAAAGAAACACACCATTTCTTCTTGGCATTAGGAGCAAAATACTCTGCAACAAACTTCCTCCAGAACTCAATATTGTTATCCTACATAAAATCAATGAGCAAATACATTTCAATAAGACATATATATACATAGAATAAGGACAATAAGAAAATTAATTCTTACTTCAGGCCTATGCTGTTGCTGATACATGTAATTTGTCAGCCGCCTAGCACACATCCCAGGTTCATATGCTGGTTTCACGGGAGACCTTATAGGCATATTCTGCTGCTGTTGAAATTGTTGTGGTAGTTGAGGCCGTTGTTGAGGCATTCCCTTCAAGAGTTGTTGCTGCTGGTGTTGCTGTAATTGCAAAATCCTATGTTGGTTCAAAAGATTAAACTGAGCGGCAGAAGCCTGAGATGGTTGCCTTGACATGTGGAGGAATTGCTGTTGTTGCTGCTGCTGATGCACAAATAATGGTTGATCAGAATGTTGGGACTCCATTTTAACTGGTGGAAGACCTCTCATTGTTTGAAGTTGTTGCAGTTCCAATTTCACTGGAGGAAGACTCCTCAATGATTGCAACTGTTGTTGCTGCCGCTGTCCAAGTTGATCATTATTTACTTGGGGCTCCAACTTCACTGAGCCCATACCACCTATTCCTCCTGGAATTGATTGAAAATGCTGCTGCTGTGTATTCGGAGGAGCAGAGAACTGCTGCACTGACTGCTGAATATGTTGGAAATTTTGAGGTTCAAGCTGTTGGGAATGTTGTTGACTAGACAACAGTTGATTACCAGAAGGGTTTGAAAATTGTTGACCCTGACCTTGACCAGAAGAACCACCACCATTCACCGCATTTGCTTGTACAAACGAGGATGAAGAATTACTGAAGTTCATTCCATTGCCAACACCAGAGAGTGGATCTGTCTCAGCTCCAGTATCAATCACTCCACGCTGGGTACTTCCTGAACTAGAGAGCCCGTGATTTGAAACTACATTTGGGAAAGATTGATTCAGCATGGAAGTTACATTGGTCATATTTCCTAGAATGTTCATGTTGTTGAACTGAGTACGTGGTGATACGAGCGACGGGAAAGAATTTTGTGAAGGCATTTGACCCCCTTGACCTCCTAACATCCCTGAATTTGATCTCAAAAGAGAAGCGTTGACAGACTGAGCACCACCAATAGGAGTGGGTGGCCCTGGAGGCACCATCTTCCAATGCTACAGTCTTCAAGCAAAATCACCTAAGCAGAAGAACTAAGTTACATAAAACGTGAGTTCAAGTTCAACAAACTACAATCACACAACAGCTCATGAGAAACCGGGCATAACACTCAACCCAGATAGTGTTTCAACCCAAATTCCAAGGCCAAAAAATGCTTTAGAGTCTTCACTATGATCCAACATAAGCATGTGATGTTGTTGAGTTTTAACAAATACAAACCATAGACCAAAGAAAACCAATAAACAATCTTTGGTTCTGAACATTACAAGTGTGCTACCTCCCTTAAATGAGCAATCTTCAAACGGCTTTCGCATGAATCTCTGTATAACACATGACTTCTCAGATCCAACCCATCAACGAGTGCACACAATAATAGAGAGAAATAAAAAAAACAGCACCAAAACTTCAATTAACACAACAGCATCACACTAATCAACAAATCCTTAAAAAATATCAATAAAAAATACGCTTTGATCAAATTAAGGCACTAATCTCACAAAATCAACAAAACCCCAATCTAACAATCCAAGCTAACAGTTCAAAATTAACACTTCTTTGATAAGTTTAACTTCAACTGAAGGAAAAATAAAAGAACAATTAGAATTTGGAAAGCTAGTAAGACAGAAACTTCAAGAAAATGAAACACAGCGGTGACCAAAATAGCAGCTAAAATTAGTTAATCGATTCATATGTGAAGCGAATCAACGATGCAGAGGTAAATGGGGTGTGGTAATTGAAGCAAACAGAGATATAAAAAGGGTCAAAATGTTATAAACTTGCCATGACTCACCGTGAAGTTCAGAATTGAGAAATTGAAGAAAGAAATCCCGAAGAATAAAATCTGGGTACTGATCAATGAACCAAAAAGGTTCGAACTTTACACTCGGAGCTTCGAATTTGTGTTAAAAATATTTGAGCTAAGAATTGTATCTAGGGTTTTTTTTTTTTGTTCAGTGCAACAAGACAACGTGGGTGGAAGCTCTCAAATCTGTGTGTAACAAAAGGCTCTGTTGTTTGTTAATGTTGTTGATTCTACTTTTGCTGTGAATGTTGTGTTTTAGAGAGAGAGAAAAATAGACATAGAAAGAGAAATAGTCATTGCGGACGTAAGATTGTATTAGATCAGATTGAATTTTCTTCTATATTCTCTCCTTTTCCCCAAAGAAAAAAAAAGAAGTCAAATAATATTCTTCTAGAGTTTTTCTTCATCCATCTTAATATCATTATTAATTGAGTCTTAAATAACATTTTTTAAGTTGTAATATTTATATATTTTTAGTATAAAGATTTATAGATTTATACATCATTCATTTGTATCACTTTTTTTGAATATTTAAATAATTAAACATGAATGATGGACGATATAGTAATAATACATAAAAGTCATACATATTAAGTACATACAACTTTTACTCTATAAATATTAATTTTTTTCTTAAAAATTCAAGTTCAAAGTCTACTCTTCACTATTTATTTAACTATCTTTATCACTTAATGTTAATATAAATTTTATATACAATCAATATATTATTTATCATTTTTATTTTACATTATCTATCAACATGGTGATGCACTTACAACATAAAAAACTCTTATTAGTCTATATTATATTTGAGAAAAATATATGAACAAACAGTAAAAGTGATTTATACATTATGAGTTCATTGTCCATCATAAAATATATAATACAAATAAATGATAAATGATATATTAATTATGTATAAATATTTTTATATAAGTAATATATATTTGCATTAAGAGTATATAGATATTCCACTTATTTTATTATCTATCAACATACATAACTACAAAAGTGGTAGATTTTATTATCTATAAACATACATAATTACAAAAGTGCCAAAATATTGATTATACCGTTACATAGTTATCCTTGTACATCTTTTTTATTTACGAGATTGGTACAACCTTGTGTGTACTTTCGCTACTATTCCTGTGTTGTGCTGATATTATCACTGGTTTGACACTTTGACTCATGGGTCATTGTTCCATGTCTTTTTTTTATTCTTTAGTTATTGCTATCCATTTTGAATTTTCCCTCCAATTTGAAAGAATTTGTTTTGGTATTGGTGCAACTCTTTGATTCTTAATTTTATAATTACCATTCTAACAATGATTAAATATATAGATAGATAGATGGGTAGGTGATTTTATTTCTTTCCTTATATAATAAGAAACCAATAATCATCTTTCCTTTTCAAATGATTCAATCTTTCCTTGAATAAATAATTTTTTTAATATACACTCATTAATCTTCTAAATTAGTTATTATTTCCTTATATTTGCATTTTGATATTGGATTGAGATATGTGACGTTATCCAATACATATTGTTGAGTTAGTAATTCAACTTATTAGATTGAAATCATATTAGGCTAAGAAAAAAGAAACTTATGTTTTGTTTGGTTAAAGAGTAAAAAATAAGAGAAGAGAGAGGTGAGAAAGAGGGGAGGGGAGAAAGAAAGATGTGAGAAGTAGAGTAAATTTTTGTATTGTTTGATATGAGAGAAAGATAAAAGAAAGAGAAGATAAAAAGGTAGATATACATTTTTGAATGAAAAATACCCTAGAATGAAAAAAAGATTTTTTTCGTCAAGGTGGTTTTTTTTGTCATTTTACTAGTTTTCTCAAAAAGTTTTTGTGGATCCTACCCACTTTCTACTTCTTTTTTTCCTTACTCTCTTCAAACCAAACATGTGAGTTTCTTGCTTTCTCTTCAACTTCTATCTGCCCTTTCTCTTTCTTTGCTTTTCCTACTCTACCAAAGAGAGCCTTAAGGATTGTGATTGACCACATACTCAACCTCGACGACACCTACTTCATTCACATAACTATAAGATATCAATTATGGGTGATAAATGGATGTATTTGGAAGTATTTGAATTTGGATTCTAATGGTGGATGAAAAGCCATTCACCAATCCATTTAAATCAAATTTTAAATTATTTGATTCATCTATATTCGAACTTAGTAGATGAATTGTCCATTACTCTATTTTCATGGATTTGAATGGATGATATTGAAACCAAATGATTTTTTTTAATTGGAACTAAAAACAAATTTTGAAGAAATCATTAATTTAAAAAGCATTATTTCAATAAAACATTTTTAAAATCATTTTTAAAAATTATTTTAAAGAAAAGTGTTTTTTACTTTTTCTGATTTTTTTTTTAAATTTGTGTTTACGATATTCTAAAAGCATATGATGTTTTAGGTTTTATATGTAAAAAAACATATATTTATATATATTACGTACTTAAGAATACACTTTTAATATTAACTGCAAATACATGTACCATAAGAAAGTGAGAGTTGAGATAGTGAATGAAACTGAAAAGCATATAACACTATTTTTAATGCTTGTTTTTTGGATGAATTATATTGTATATCCTTCCAAATGAATATACTATTGATATCCATTGGATATAATGGATGGATTCAAATTAGGAGTGAGCATAAGTCGGGTTGGACGGGTTATAACTTGTTCTTATCCGATCCTAAATGATGGTCGGGTCATTTTTTGAACTTAGCTTAAGACCCAAAGTTAACCCGACCCTAAATATCGACTGGGTCAGCCTTTAAACTCAAACTTGACTCTAGACCCGATTAAATCTAATGCATACTTATTTTAGATAAAGTCTTCTCAATATTATTTATCATTATGAATATATAATTTGACATATAAAATGATATAAGTATATATATTATTAATCATGTATATATGATGAAAAACTAGAGAATCAATAATACTTTTGACTAAAAATGTAACATTACTCTATACACATTTGAAAGAGACGCATACAAACGTCATGAATTAGTGATACTGGGATGGATCAGGACGAGTTATGTTTAGTCCTTATCTGGCCCTAAATATTGACCGGATCTACTCTTTGAACCTGAATTTGGCCCTAGACACAATCATACCAGACCATATTCGTGGCCGATCATGATTGGGTCATACCGAGTGAACATGCTAGGTACTGCTCACCCCTAATTCAAATAATCCATTATTAAAGTTATTTATTAAATTATATTTACTTAAGTTCATCAGTTCTAATGAATGGATTTGATGAATTTAATTTTATTGGTTTTGGATAGATTGTGTATAATTTTGTCATCCTAATATTAATAGACACTCATGTTGCAAAACTAATGGGGAAGCACTACATGTAGTATTGGTTATTGTTCGTCCATCTACCCTAGCTATTTTTCTCCTTTTGTGGTTTAACATGCATAAGTATTTTTGACTCACTATTGACTTGAGCATGAAATTAATATCAATCCTTAGTCAAGCATTATTCAAATGTCAAAGGAGAAATTGCAAATATAAAGAGTCACATAAGCACCACATTGGTCCCACTCATTTGCACACACAAAATCAACCCACCTTGGATTGCCTTAACCTACTAGATCAAATAATATGTAGACTTTCACCAACATATATAATTTTATGCTAATTAATGATTTTTATGATTATCATTAAAAATAAAATTATTCTAAAAAATGCATCCTGTATAAAAGTTTAAACACATTGATCGAGGCCGTACCCGATACAAATAATATAACAATTAAAACTGCAGTATTAAGAAGTGACTCCTAGGTCGTTTCCCAAGGATTATCTTTCAAACAAAGCTTCAAACACCTTATACTCACACACACAAGGGGGTTTTGTTGCTAGATAGTATGAACATAAATCAAATTCAGAAACAGTAGTTAAACAATGTAATAAAATGGCTAAATCTCTTTGGTTCGTTTGTTCACAACTCAATCCTCGGTTTCAAAAGATTATTTTCAGATTCCAACCATTAACTTCCGAATTTGTTGAGAATCAATTAACTAAGCGATAATCATTTCAAAGTTCCAGAACCTAAACCTGAGACTAGGCGAAATCAGTATGAGCATGAAACGATTAACAAATTCACACGAACTAAGCATTCAT
>NC_032022.1:12068739-12080123 GCF_001865875.1 Lupinus angustifolius | reverse complement strand
CCATATTCAGAAATAAGATAGAAGAAATCAACAATAAAGAAACCGAAAATGCATTAATAACAAAACCTCAAGAGTTGTGATACATTACCAAAGGAACTTAGTCCAGAAATTTAGCCTTCCATGGCAATGGAAGAGCAAACCGAAAATGACAAAATGAAGAGGGAGTTAAACCCTAGCAGAGCACAAAGAGGGAAAACGGGAAATGTGTTTTTGTTTTGTGAGGCAAAGTGAAAAGTGTGTGTGTTTGGAGTGGGGAATCCGAATTTAACCCCTCCAACACATATAAACCGAATTGGGCCTAAACAATGAGCCCAAAGCCAAACTACAATAAAAACAACTCCTAAATTAAAAATACAATCTTCACTTCAACACATATCTTCGACTTCCATATGAAAATGATAATAGATTTAATCAGGCCAAATAATCCCAAATTAACTCATTTTAGGAATATTAGTCCAATAAAGTCTAAAACACTAAACCATATGAAACAAAGTCAATTAGGCACCAAGAATCATCAATCATGCTAAATTAAGGTTATGAATAATGTGTAATATATTGATCATCACACATCTAATATGTGTATAAATCCTCTCCATTAATATAAAGATCCAATATTTCCCCCATAGAGATGTCCTTGTAGTTTAAATCTTGATCGTTTATTATATATTATATCATATGTATGCAACTTTTTAAATTAAAACATTGGACCTCTAGAAGGATCTAGATTCACCCATTTTATTTTAGAACTCCTCTAATAAATTGTTTGTTAAGTATGGACGTATTATTATTTTGTGAAATTATCATTACACACTTTAAATACTAAGAAGATATGAATTTGATAAGATAATTAAATGCATGAAGATAAGGAGTTTAGATTCTCTCCATAACTTAATAGTCTAATACTTTGGAATGTGAGAAAAAAATAGAGATTTACAAATTTTGAAATTATTTAATCTAAAATTAATAAAAAAATTGGACCTTTAAACATTTATATAGGTCACATATTAACATTTATATTTAGTATTGGACTCTCCAGTATCAAAAATAGCCCACTAATCTCAAGATTAATAAATATAGTATGAAAAACCAATCAACCAATAGAAATATGCATCCAATCAAACAAGATAAAAAATAATAAGAGGTTGGAAAACAAGTTTTGTGGTGCTCCTACTATTTTTCAAGTTAGAAGTAATAAATTGCTAGGCCAACATTATTCGTATGTACACTTTAGGTTGCCTATGAGGGTCTAGTACTGGGTTTATGACAGATCAATTCGGCTAGACATTTTTAATATCAATAGGTCAAACACATATGTTAATCGAACAAATTGGGTATAAAATAATTAACAATGTCGTAAATAAGTAAAAATTAAGAGATAGTTGTATTTACAAGGACTTATTAGATTATAGTCCTTAAACTACAATAGAAATTGAGATTGTAATACATTGATAAAAGATGTTGAGATGAGACTTTCTACTCACTATTAATATATACATAATTTAATAACACAAATTACTTAGTAATGCTTCTTTCCCACAAATGACTTTAAGATTACTAAAAGCTAATGTCTTAGTCAATTTAGCAATTTATGTAATAAAGCTCTATGTCTAACAACTTTACAAAAAATATTAAGAATTATGCCTCACATAGCATACATCTATATCTACTAGTCTATACATGTGAAGTCGAGTTAAATGCAATACCTCAATTGTATTAACCGTCAATATCTTGGTATATACTAAGAACTTATTAAAATAGCTCAATGTTTAGTAACTATATTAAGACTTATGAATACATATCTCTATGTTTAGTAGTCTATGTTAACAAGTTTAAGAGTTGTGAAGTTATAAAATTAGTTCTATGTCTAGATACTGATAAAACAATATGCATGAGATAACAAATTTTGATATAAGTCTATATCTACTAAATATACTAATTGATGAGTTATACAAAATTATTCATGGATTTCTCTAAGCATTTCATTTATAATTCATACAATAGGATGATCAAACTTAATCAAGCATTAAGCACATATATAACTCAAGAATCAAATCTCCATGAATTAATACTAAATGAATCATTATGTATACATAAGCCTGTATTACATTCAATTTCAATAAAGGAAGAACTTAGATACTTATGTTCATACAATGTAAGTAAGATATGGATAAAACACAACATATGGGTGGTAGAACCACTCACAAATTAGCATAAATTAACTCATTAAATACTTACACTTAGTTTCCACAACCTAAGTGAGCTAAACTCTCTTAAAACTGACAAAAGATGTATTACAATGCAATATTAAAAGTGTGTCCTCAATAGCTCTAATTGAACCTCCTTAAATAGTATTTACATGATGACACTTTCACTCAATGCACCACTTGTGCACTAAGCACAAGTCTTCAGCTAGTTGTTTGATCTTTCAACACACTAGCTTGCACTAGGCGCAACATATATATGAGTGCATCTCCCTTTTGCGCTAAGTGCATGCCTTGCACTTAGCGTATAAGTTATAGAGGCTAATTGTTTTAATTACGTGCAAGGCATGGATTGCGCTAGGCACGAGTCTTCTTTCATTGAGCATGATTTGGGCGCTTAGTATAGGTCTCAGTTGTTGCATGATCCTCTTAGACTGATTCCTACACCGAGCCTTGTTGATATTTGTCTGAAAAGTTAGTTTTTTTATCTTTCCTAAACATTTCAATGATGATATTTGACCAATTAACAAACTTTTATCATGTAAGAGCATAAAATCATTCATTTGAGTTTATTAAATAGTTAAAGTGCCATAAAATAGGTATATATTTTATGAGCATTTTGGCACTTAACAACATACTTCTTAAAAAATCTATTAACCCTAATACATAAGCCTATATAATTTTATTATATATTTTATATTAATTATTTTATATAATATATACATATGATAAATAAGAAATATATAAATCCTATATACAATTTGGCATTGTGATTTTGGGATGTTACATTTGTCAATTAATACTAACCTATTCGTCTATTTAAATATCTTAGGTTATAACAAACTTTTAAATAGATTAACATGTCACGTCAGACTTTTAAATAGGCCACACAAAAAAATTTAACTGACAAAGATATTAGATTTATACTGGAATATTTTAAACATGTCGAGTCTGTTTATGTCAAGGTCCAGTCTAGCTTGTTTCACCCTTACTCATAAAGAAGGTAGTCGATATCACAATTTATGAAGTTAGATCTAGGGGTATATGCATTCCAATTTAAACCATGAAATAAGTGGGACCAAACCACAAAACATCGTTCAGTTTGGTTTTACAGTTCGGTTCAGTTTCACAGTTTGGTTCGGTTTCTTCCTTTAATGAAATTTTAAGTTTGGTTTGGTTTATGGTTTTGGAAATTTAAGAACTATTCAAACTGAACTACATATTAAAGAAATATATATTATAAAATAATGTTGTACTATTGTTTGAATTCTCCACTTAATTTTGTATCTTAAATTACTAATTTTGTGTGAATTGTTGTGTTACTAAATTGTTATATATGTCACTATTTACTATATCGTTAAATATATATATATATATGCTACTTTACCAATGTTTTCATGATTTGGAACCTATCTTGTAATGTTTTGTGGTATTTGATTTGATACACTATGTCAGAATACGCATTTAACAATGATTATTCAACAACGCTTCCTAGCACAACGTTATTAAATACAAGACAAAATGCAATCAAGTGCACTCTTTTAAGAAATTACTGTTAAATTTGATAGGCGGATATAGCTTTAACAACGCTTGCTTCAACGAGCGCTGTTAAATTAGATAGAAAGATATAGTTTTAACAACACTCTTTGAAGCAGGTGTTGTTGATTTGAATCTATTCAACAACTCTTGCTTAAATGAGTGTTGCTAAATGTGACATATCAACAACGTTCATTACAATGAACACTGTTAAAGTCACACATTTGACGACTTTTGCTTTAATGAGCGTTGTTAAAAGTCATACATTCAAAAAATGTTTGCTTTAGTTATTACATAATATGTATTTGTGAAATTATTTAATTTTATTTTGAAAGATACAACTTGAGTAAATATTACACAAAAATAATCCAAATTGTTAAAGAAACTCATATGCTAGTTTTTTCATATATAACACAACTTGGTCATTTATATAAAAAAAAGGCAATTAGTTATTACTTCAAAAAAATATTCTAAATCACCAACCAATATTATTAAAATAGAATATTAAGGTGGATAATTTGTCACTACAAAAACTCATATTTGGTAAGTAAATTATGTTATTTGCTATTCCATTCTCAAAAGCTGAACATAATATGAGAACTAAATAATTTTAAAGATTTTGATATTCAACAACGTTT
This sequence comes from Lupinus angustifolius, assembly GCF_001865875.1. NCBI lineage: Eukaryota > Viridiplantae > Streptophyta > Magnoliopsida > Fabales > Fabaceae > Lupinus > Lupinus angustifolius. The sequence continues at coordinate 12,075,748 of NC_032022.1, read as the reverse complement.
TTTTAAGCAATCGTTGTTGATTGGAATCTATTCAACAACATTTAGTTAAATGAGTGATGTTAAACGTGATATATCAACAATGCTTGTTACAATTAGTATTGTTAAAGTCACACATTTAACAACGCTTGCTTTAGTGAGCGTTGTTAATAGTCATACATTCAAACAACACGCTTGTTTTAGTGAGCGTGAACCTTTGCAGATTTAAAAACAAAACCTCACATACAATAATACACATATCATTCAGTATTCTATTTATTTTACTCTTCTTCTTCTCTTAATTTGTCTCTTCAAGTAAGTTATTAGCTTTTGGTTTCTCTCTTCGAGCATAAGGTGAATCGTTATCTTATTTTTACCTCATTTATTTCTTTTTGATTCATTATTTTTGCTTGCATTTACATCTACGTTAACGACTTATTTTATAATATAGGAAATGTCAAGGTTGATATAGGTGGAGTTGTTGGTGAGTTACCAAACTTGAAACCTCTATATGTATATATTGTATTTGACTATTATTTTTTCATCCATATTATCTATGTAAATTTTGATTTGATTCTTATTATATTGAATATGAACTATGTCTTTATGTCCTCTTATTTCTTCAGTTAAGGGAGAGAAGAAATTCATGAATTTGTTCTCTACATCTTCATCTCTTTCATTACTATGAACTAAGGGAGACAAGTTCATGCAATGATTTATGAATTAGATTTTCAGAATATTGTCAAATCTATTGTAAATAAGGTGGAATTGGACATGCTTGTTATATGTCCGTGAGCGAGATTTTGCCTTATATAAAAGTAGATATTTAACAACATTCGCTTGTGTGAGCGCAATTAAATGTTTAATTTCTATAGCGTTTCAAAGTGTTGGTGAGTCTAACCCTATATACAATTACGCTCACGTAGACAATGCTCGGAAAGCGCTGTTGAATGACAATTTTAAGCTAAGTGTCATTGTTTTGCTATTATGGCATAGTGAAACTAGCAGATACCATAATTATTAGATGTTACTTTTATATATGTTACTAATTGTGAGGAGAATCATAAAGTGGTCAACTGGTAAGGGCGAAGAGCTTAGGGAATGGAGTGATAAAGAGGGTTGAGGATTCAATTCCCACCTACCACAAAATACTAACATTTGTGTATAAAAAACTAATTGTGAATTAAATTATTATATATGTTACTAAATTATTATATATTACTAATAGTGGATAGTAATAATAGTGTTTTTATGGATAAACAATCTGTTATGAAATATATTTTGAACTTTTAGTTTATGTATGCTTTAAAAAAAAGAACAAGAAAATTGCAGAAACCAACCAAACCAAATCATTTATGACTTGTTTGGTTCCAGTAGTAAAATTTATAGTTAATTGAAGTAAATCTAATCATATCTTTATATTTATTCGGTCACTGAATTGTACCAAAAATTGAATCGATGATGACCTTTTTGACTTTCTAGCCACTAGCAAGGTATGGGTTAGTTTCAATCATTTTACAACTATTGCTGGTGAAATTGCCATAGAAGACCATCAGATCGTAGCGATCTGGACAATTTCAGCATAATGTTAAAAAGCACATACCAACATGTATTTCACACCATTAAATTTCACATTTAACCCTAAATGGTAATATCCCCCATCTTCATTCTCAAATTAGGTATAATATTTCTTAACAAAACCTTACTCAAGTTTAGAAAATCTTATATCCCAAACTGTTGAGCCCAAGTTGATTATGAAGAAACGATAGGACAAATGTGATCTACTAGTGTTGGCAAAACATAAACTTTTTACATATTATCAATCATATATAATCCCTTCTTTTGCTAACTTTTAAAGTAGGCTTTGTTTGGAAAAACTAACTTTTTATGAATTTTTAACCATGAGCATATAGTTTGAAGCTATAAACTTGTAGTTCGTAATTGTGAACTTGTAGCATGTAGTTATGACCTTAAGCTTGTATAGGTTAAGGTAGCTGGAAGCATGTAGTTGTGTATGTAGCTTATTAAATTAGAGTTATTTGGTAAAAGTAGCCTTGTAAGTACCTGAAATTTGAAAAATGACTAAAAACATACATTATTTATTTATTTAGTTATTTATTAATTGGAGTAACTAATATATAGATAATTTAAAATAATCATTTATTTTTATATTTTAGTTATAATTGGATATACAATATTTTTTATTTGTTTGTTTTATTTTAATATATATATTTTTTGATATTATTTTTTTCAAAAATACAATTAAGTTACATTAAGTTTATAATATTCTTTCAATATTGACACTATAATCGTTAAAATATATAATATGAAAATTATTGTATACATTCTTCTAATAATTAAATGCAAGAATATTGTATATATCACAAAAAAGCCAGTGAAAAAACATTTTATCAATCACAAAAGATTATGAAAGGAAAATAATTGATCTCATCAACTCTCATAAAAAGCGAGAAATCTCGTTAGACAAGATTTAACTTGAGGGCACCTAATATAATTTTTTAATACTGAATGACAAAATTGATATGCAAACTGTTGAAAACTATTTTCACTTTCTAAATGCTACTCGAAGTAGCTATAAGAAATGTAGTTTCCATATATTACAAGCTTTTTTTTTTAAAAAAAACTATAAAATACCTTCAATTTTTGTTTACCTCTTATAACTTTTTGATTGAGTCAAAACTATAAACTACTTGAAAATTTACAAGGCTGCTTTGCCAAATAATTTCGTAATCATCCGATGAAAAAAAATTAATGGTACTATACATAATTATTTAACACTGTAAATCCTAATATAACTATGTATGAAACTAATTTTTCTATCATTATGATAATATTAGAGATGACAAAACTATTTATAATTTATCGAAGTCTATAAAACATATTTTTTTTTCTAAATCCCGAGAAATAAGATCTAGCTAAGTTTATCCATTAAAATTAATAAATTTAAATGAATATAATCAAATGAATAATTTTAATATTAGATTATTTCTACTTTATCCATGATATCTAATGTATATCCAAAGATATGTCATTTTAGATGAATATCCAATCCATAAAAATAAACGTTCACAAACGCTGTCTAGTGTTTTTCAATTATCTTTACTATATCAACTCTTATTTTCTCGTTGAGATAATATTAAGATCAATAGTAAAACATGTGAATGTGATGTCATTGGTATGGTCAATAATAAAAAAATTATTAAATACATACTAAATATCCATTAATTATACGTAAAACCTTAAATGACTTTTTTTTTTCAACAGTGATCTTTTTAAAAAAAGTGTTTTTCTTTAAAATTATTTTTAAATGCTTTCCTTTTGAAAAAGTGTATTTTTTTTAAAAATGTTTATTTTAAATAATGATTTTTTTTAAAACTTGTTTTTGAATAAAACGTGTTTTTATAAAAATGATTTCTTAAAGTGTTTTATAAATGTTTTATTGAAATTATGGTTTTTAAATGGAAGTTTTTTCTTCTAAAGTGCTTTTAGACTTTTAGTTCTAATTAAAAGTACATATAAATTGAATATTCATCTATTTAATCCATCAAAATGGATTAAAATGGAAGCTTAAATTTAGATATGGATGAATTGAATATTTTAAAATATATCTTAATAAAATTATATAACTATTTCATTAATTATAATCTAAATTCATCCATTTGCCCACTTAGATAATATAACAACGATTAACTTTTTAAATTTTTATCTCCTTCTTTTCAACAAAATGAACAATCTCAAAAATACTCCTAAAATTTTAATAAATTCAATGCACTAATAAAATTTTAATATCATAATGTAAAAAAAGATCAAAAATTTCAAATATGGATTGACTGACACGTAGTTCTTATCAGCATGTTAATTGTTTAGAAGTCTCTGATTGTTACTCAGCAATGATACATGCCTTTATTTTAAATAACTCAAACAATTTTTACTCCTTATACAGCTCCTAAAATTTTATTAATAAGGTCCATATCATTTTTTAATAAAAACATAGAGCATTAAATTAAAAATTAAAAATGATATATTCTTGTGCCCACAAGAAAATGACTTATGTCACGATGTGATACTTTATTTATTAGTGATTGGTTATATCACCACTATGTTATAATTGATATTTAACAACACTCATTCAACAACATTCATGTGTTGATTGTTGTTAAATGTAAGACATAAGAGAATTAACAATATTGAGTGAAGTAAGCACTATTAAATGTAATAGGTCGATATACATTCAACAACTTGCTTAAATAAGCGTTGTTGAATGTATGGATCAAGTATTTAATGGCGCTTAGTGAAGTGAGTATTGTTGTTTATCACATATTTAATTAAAAATGATTGTTTCACCGAGTGCCGTTAAAAGTAACACCTTTAACAACGATCACTGAAACAAGCGTTGTTAAGTGTCATATATTCATATATTTAACAACACTTCTTCCATGGGCATTGTTAAAAGTAACATATTTAATAGCTTGCTTGAGTGTGTCGTGTTAAAAGTTACACATTTAACAACGCTTACTTCAGTGGGCGCTGTTAAAGGTGATACATTTAACAATGCTTATTACAGTGAGCGTTGTTAAAGGTCCTACATTCATTCAACAACACTTGCTTGAGTGAACACTGTTAAACGCTTGTTTTAGTAAGCGGTAATCTTTTCAAATTAAAAAAAATAAAACCCCACATACAATAATACACATATTATTCAGTTTATTATTTCTCTTACTCTTCTTCTTCTTCATGAGTTACCTTTTTTTCTCTTTTGTTTTTAGTTTCTCACAAACAAGTTATCGGTTTTTGAAGCATCGTAATACGAAAGGAGCAGAAATGGAAATGAAGAGATGAAAGTAAACACTCAAGAATCAAAAATACATCTTTTGTTATTGATTAGTAATAAGGTGAATGAAAAAAAATACAAGAGAAAGAGCCAATCCTCTTAAGTACAAAACAACTAACTATAAATCGAAATAAAACAGAAAACTAACTAACAGATTTAACTAAAAGTTTTTAATAAAGGAAAGGAAAGCTAAAACAAAAGGAATCAATCTAAATCATCTTGTTGGGCTTCTTGAATGGGCTCTTTTGTATCTTGACGGGTTTTCAACAACCCCCACAAGCTGACAAGTGTATGTCAATCATGTTAAGCTTGGAAATTAACTTTTTGAATGGTGAAGGGTTAAGGGATTTGGTGAAGATGTCGGCTATTTGTTGAGAGGTAGATATAGGAAGAAGATGAATGGTTTTATTGATGACATGCTCACGCACAATGTGACAATCGATTTCTATGTGTTTCATTCTCTCGTGAAAGACTGAATTGGCGGCTATATGTAATGCAGGTTTGTTATCACAATAGATGTTAATGGGAGAAGAATGACTAATTCCTAAGTCCCTCATTAGATGGGTAAGCCATTGGGCCTCATATGAAGCCATGACAAGAGTGCGTTATTCTGCTTCTGCTAAAAAGTGTGATATTATATTTTGCTTCTTACTTTTCCAAGAGATCAAGGAAGATCCCAACAAAAAGCACCAACCATTGACATAATGCCTAGTGTCTGGACAGGTTGCCGAGTCAGAATCAGAGTATCCTTTTATGTTGACAGAGTTGCTGTTAGAAATGAAAACTCATTTGTTTGGTGATTGCTTTAGATACTTGAGTATTTTGTTTGCTCCTTGAAGATGTGTAGTAGTTGGTGAAACAAGGTTTGGCTAAGACATCCCACTGCAAAACAAATGTCTGGTCTTATGTGGGGCAAATATAGCAACTTTCCCATCAGTCTTCTATATGGTGACACATCTGTTATAAGGATTCCTAATGTGGCACTGATTTTGGTGTTGTATCCCATGGGTGTTGAGACCAGTTTAGCTCCTACCAATCTAGCTTGTTATAACAGGTCTAAGGCATACGTTCTTTGGTATAGGTTGATTCATTGCTTTGAGCTTGCTATTTCCATCCATATAAAGAATTTCAGGAGGCCAAGATCCTTGATGCTGAACCTTTTGTGCAAGACAGATTTTGTTGAATGGATGTTATCAAGATCATTTTCTATCAATACCAAATCATCAAAATAAACTAATATAGTAGTAAATTTTGAATTGAAATTTTTAATAACGAAGAAATGATCAGAATGAGATTTAGTGTAACCCATTTGCAACAATGTTTTTGTCAATTTGTCATGCTATTGCCTAATAGCTTATTTGAGGCCATATAGTGATTTCTCAAGCTTGCAGACAAGACCAAGTTTGGTGACTTGAAGGTCCTATGGAACTTGCACGAAAATTACTTCCTTGATGTCTCCATGTAGAAAAGCAATATTTATGTCCAATTGGTAGGGGTACCAGTTGTGTATGGCAGCAAGAGCAAGGAGAGTTCTGATTGTTATCATTTTTACCATTAGGCTGAAAGTGTCCATATAGTCCACCCATTCTGCTTGGTTGAATTCCTTAGCTAACAATCTTTCCTTGTATCTCTTTATTTCACCATTTGCTTTGTGTTTAACCTTAAAGACCCATTTGCATCCTATTGCCTTCTTTTTAGGTAGGAGGGATGTCTGGATCCATGTATTGTTTGTTTTGAGTGAATTGAGTTCTGCTTGGATTGTTTTTCTCCAACATTCATGAGGGGCAACTCCATTGTAATGCTCAAGTATGGTATTTAAGGATACATCTAAAGAAAATTGTCTATGGTTGACAATAGAGAATTGTATGATACATTGTCACTGACTGGGTATTTAACAGAGGTTTGTAAGGTTGAGTTAGAGGCTAAGTGTTGAAAGCGTTTCTCGGTGTTTATTTTAGTTGGGAGTTGTATTCTCTCAACAAATCGTCCTGATAGCAGTGTCAATTTGTTGAAAGATTAATACTCTCATTTTCATTATGTTCCTTTTGTAAGTAAGAGAACTCGGTTTTATTCTTTGTTCGCCATCTCGGCTTTGTTGAAATAAATTCCAATGTCGGTATAATGGTTTCAAGAATATTCCAGTTACAACTTACTTTCTTAATAATCATGTGAATAAGTCAT